>NC_044207.1:5271325-5381325 GCF_900880675.1 Sparus aurata | reverse complement strand
AACGTTACATATCTTTAGCTTATCAAAGTTAACAGGAGAGCTGTTAAAGTTAAATATCAGCCGAAGCAGTCGTATTAACATAGCCTTAGATTAGATTCTGCTTCCTGTGGAGACCAGCCGAAATACGAATAGTGCCACTCTGCCATTGCTGATCACACTGAGGTCAAACAGGGTATAAAGTAAAATCCTCCCATCAGCATTTTACTGTCATCATCAGTATTTGCGCAGTTATCAACTGCCAAGCGAAATGTCAAGCGAGTGCATCTGAAGGTAATGATTTTTGTTCAACTGTGTGACTAAATATAAATGAACCGGATGAGGACTGTATATATATTCTGTATTGGATATTCTCAAATCTCTCTTAAATGTCTGTCCTCCATGGTACCAGGAGTGAAACATTAACAGTGTTTGCTTAACCATATTGTTGCCCCTGCTCATCATACCCACATCCCTGCTAATATGTCTCTAAACCATATCTGAAGCACCCAGCAGACCCCCTACAGTGAATGCAACACCCCAGCAGGGAAGTAAAGTCTGCTGACTCCATCTTGCTTCTCTTTGTGTTTACCTCAATCATGGCAAACTCGATTTGTTTCAAAGCCTACTCTGTTTTGTGGTGTCAGACAGCAGGCTTCATACGGAGCATCACAATACCTCACGGCATCTGGTTACTGATCAAACAGCACAGCTTCAACTACCATCACGCCACACTGTGCGCTAACTTCATAAATAGGGCTTTGAGTGAGAAATTCCTCTTCATATTAAACAGAGCAGACAGTTAGATGGAAATGCCCTAGATAACACTATAATCTGTACACAAGGTGAGTGAACATTATACACTTTGTTACAAGTGCAATAATACATCTGCATGTTTAATGTACAGCCTCCTGTGGCAGGTCGCCATGGCACACACGACTGGATTTAACTTTTTCTTGGCCCCGAGATTGATGTTGTATAATATGTAATCTGTAAAACATCAAGTGGTATGACATTCTGAATGCGGTCTTGGGCAAAAGACCGCCTTCTCTTCCAGCAGTGCCCTGGATTTTAGATAAGTGTTTGAACTTGGATCTCACTGGTAACGATGTTGAATTACATCATCATTCAATAGTGAAGAAATACTATAGTCAAAACATTTGCAATATTAAGGTAGGATGATATTTGTACACAAATCTACAACCTCTGAGGGTTCAAGCTGCATGACACTTTCTATTAAGTTCCTACAGAGGGGCAAAGGTATTGTGTATGCACTATAAATGTACCCTTGGTTCCCCTCGAGTCACCAAAACAGCTCTGACACATAGAGCCAGAGACACAAAGACTTCTGGAGTTGTCCTGTGGTGTCTGGCATTTGGCCACTGGCAGTGAATCCTTCAGGTACTGTAAGTTGGTGCCTCCATGGATCAAACACCATGGATCAAACATTTTCCTGCATATCCCACAGATCCTTGTCTGATTGAATTCTTGGGAATTTGTAGATCAGATCAGTGCCTTCGGCTCTGTCACATTCCTTGAGTTATTCCTAACCAGTTTTTATGGTGTGGCAGGGCACATTGACCTACTTTGGGGGGTACTGCCATTGCTGTTGCCAGGAGGTTGTTTATATATTCTACATCGGTATTTGGGTTGATGGTGCGAGTCAAGTGACATTAATATGAATGTGAGGACCCAAGGTTTCGCAGGAGAACATTGCACAACAAGATGATTAATGTTAATCAATTCACCTGTCACCTGTGCTTTTAATGTTGTGGCTGATTGATGTATATTTGCATAATTTTCCCTTCTTACTTAAACACATATAAATGAAAATGTGTTTCTGTTTTTCGAAGGGTGTGCAGAAGCAGCAGAGAAACATGCTGAACTAGAATTACCGTATTGTGGTTGTATGCCTCCGCGCTCAAGGCAAGTTGCTGTTCCTGAGCTGTGGCATTGAATAATAAAATATTTTTTGTAGAATATTGGTGTCATAGTAGATATTTCATTGTTTTATCATATAAGACATTTGTAGGTCAAATGTTATTGGAATCATCGTATACATTCCTGAGTTATGGCCAAAAATGTGTTTTGTGAGATCACACTGACTTTAACCTCTGATCTTGGGCCACTAAAATCTAATCAGTTCATGCCTGATTCATTTTGGAAATTTGAACTACATTTGATAAAATTCTCTCAATGCTTGTTTGAGATATCATGTTTACCAAAAAAGGATGCAATGAGGTCACAATGGCCCATACCTTTGACCACCATCCTCGAGTGCAACTGAACATTTGTATCAAACTTGAAGAAATTCCCTTAAGGTTGATGTACAGACAAACGGGCAGTCGACCTGAAAACGTAATGCAATATGCAGCATATTATGTGTTTTAATAAAACAACAAGAAGATAAAAAGCTAAAACAGGATGGTATTCACCATTCATTACATATGTGCATGTCAACTGTGAAAATCTACACTTTCCTGATATATTCACTTCACATTAGACATTCTGTTTTGGTGCGAATGCTGCTATTCTCCTACTGTCAGCCTTTCTGTCCTCAATGTGTGGAGCACAGCACAGTCACAGTGCCACAAACAGATTATCATCAACATGTCCTCACAGTTTGGGAGAGTAAAAATATCCCACTGTAACAATTTTAGATATTCCATAATTATGAGACAGTCTGAGGAAACAGAATCAGAGCAACGGTTGCTTCCAGTGCTCCACAGCAACAATGGAACTGTGTCATACATCTAGAGTGGCCCTAAAATACATGTTATACAGTGCTGCTGTATGTGTTCAGTGTAATTTGTGCTGCCTTTGTGAGCATCAGGTAGGACCTTAGTGCATTTTTTTTTTTTTATGTGCTTCTAACTTAAAACATTTTCAAAGAGGGGCACTAAAGTTGAAAATGTTCAAATTCTACATGTAGTTTCTTAAAACAGTATTTTTTTGGTCACTTGTGGGCAGAAATAATGCATACATTACAGTGTGGTTTCCGGCCAAGTAATTGAGTTTTAGTTCAATATTCACTCTGTGTTTAGCTCTGGTTTGGTCTCCTTTAAAACTATGTTGGTCTTGAGTTACTAAATGCTTTACTGTTGTTACCAAATAATTGCCAACCTCCTGTTCTGCCATCTAGCAGCTTGATTACAGTGGGCATATCGGGACTTTCTAACTGAAAGAAAGCTGCCTGTTGCTGCTGAAAGCAACTAATGTAACAGTCAAGTTGTGACCATGAAACAAGCACAGCACTTTTGTCAGTAGACCAGAAGTCAACAGTGACTAACCTACTACATTATGTTAAGTACAAAACATAACTTTATGTGACATATGTTATAACAGAACATAAGTAGTTTTGTTGCTAAACCTAACAAAACTAACCATACAACAAAGGTCACGTTGTTTTGATAACGATGAGCTAATAGTGATAGTAATAAAAGCTAATAGTCCTATCATTGACTAATATATAGATAGATGAGACACATCTCAACTTCCTTCCGCTGTACAAAAAAATATTTAGCCAAAATATTGCAGATACGAGTGCTGTCATTTTGTGATGGTGACATAATTCAGAGGAGTCAGGGCCTGCATTGTAGTGATCAAGCAGCAGTCTTGAGTTCATGCCAATACAGTGCCAATTGTGACCAGGGCTCAGCTGTCAATCATGACTTATCACCCTTTTATATGGCATTAAATAACAACAAACAAACAACAAACTTGTATAGCAATGATCATCAGCAGTGATTGAAATAATTATGCTTGCAGGCACAGAAGCCATGGGCAAACTGGTTAAACAGTGATTCATATTAGCAAACATTTATATTCATAAAGCCTGCAATTAACAACAAAAGAAGAGCAAACGTGACTGAGGATTGTCTTTATAGTTTATCTAGGGGATTTTATATAATTCCAGAATTGTATGTAATGTCATAAAGGACTATTTCAATGTTTAATGAAACTTAAAATCAGAAGGCATTGGCAGTACTATTACCTTGCCAATGTACTGGTAGTCGCTGCCTGTATACTCCTCCTGCAGGAAAAACTGGTTCCACATCCAGCCACGTCTCACTCTTTTGAGAAGCTTGTTTCTTGTGGTCCCAGCTTCAGTTTCCTCTCCATCTAGTGTCTCTGTCCTCGATCCACTCAAAGACAATGCATCCAAGGAAAGGCCAAGACAGAGAACACATACAACGCCCGGAAATAAAGTCCTCATTTTTCTGGACGAGGTGTAGGATGTACAGATGACAAATGGTTTATCTTCCCAGTTGGACCACCTTGAATTGGGAGATGAGTTTACCAGTCATAGTCCATCACGGGGTAAAAGATCTGTAGAAGGAGCAGAGAGCAATGAGTGCATGGCTGAGCTAAACATTGCAACACTGAAGTCCAGCTTTAATAAGAGGGCATTGCAAGAGCAGTTTATGCATTTCTTGGCACCTGAACTGCTTGATGTTGGAGTGCAGAGTTCTCATCTTATTGGTTTGGAAATGTAAAACCCCTTTTCTTAATGCATATCATTTCACAGGACTGTACTAATGACAAGTGCAGATGGAATAAGTGTAGCTGATTGCACACTCTAATTTATACGCTAATTTATGAAGATTCCCTTTCACAAAAAAATATCACATTCTTCAATCCTGAGCTGTAATACATGGCTTTTCACAAATGTATTTCAGTTGTGTCTATTCTAAATGCTACTACTTCTAGTTGTTTGCTGTTTTTCAATCGCTGTCAGTGAATTGTCAGTGAAAAATTCCTGCAAATGCTTCAGATCAAAAGCCAATGAGCAACAACAGATGAAGTGACATTGAAGAACACTGATCATATTGTTTTAATGCAATGCTCTGCTAGGAAACTTTGGATTATGGTATTCATGTGGATGCACTGTAGACCAATAACACCACCCTATGGGAATGGCTTTCTACAAACCCCCCAACAAGACAATGCACAGGGAGGTCCAACCATGGATCGAACTTGGCTCTGACTTGCTGAGGCATAAACACAAATTCTGTTAGGGTGTTGGCGGCAAATCCTGTGCACTGTTAGGTAGAGTCTTCAGGAAATTCAGTCTACCTGTATCCTGGGAAATCTGTAGGCCAGATTTGATACCTTGAGCTGTTTTTCCACATTCTTCAGGACATTCATTAACAGTTATTGTGATTCGTGTCATGTGGCAGCCACATAAATAACGAAGATTTCCCAGCAGAACATTGCATTGTACGAGATTATCAGTGTTATTTACTTCACCTGTCAGTGGTTTTGATGTTGTGACTGATCAGTGTATGCCCTTTAAGTAGCTGCAAGTCTTTTGGATGTGTCTAGTCTAGGACTAGACTAGACAGAAAATCGTATTTTACTGATGAAATTTGTGTGTACTGAATTTATAAAGACGAAAGGCAGGGAAATGAAAATGAGTGGATAATTATACTAAAATGTGATAATAAATATTTGTGAGACAGGCAACATTTGAAATTAAATTGTTTGACTCTCTGCAGTTGAGGGAAATCAAGGCCTTGTCCATGTATATTATATAAAGTGTTGCACTGGATCACTTTATATTTATTAGTTACAAACAGCTACAGTAAATCAACAGCCCAAGCACCTTGAATTAACCATCCTATAAAAAGTGAAATCTTAATGCATATGCAGACTCAATTCTAGAGAGAGCTCTCCAAATCTCACAAGCAGACCCAACGATTCACATAGCTGAGCTAAATCTTCCTTTTTCCCTGACAAGGTTGAATATTTCCATTTACCATGGTTGTCTCTCCATAAATAAAGATTTATTTTTGCCTGGCAAAGAGAGCACATAAATGCACTTAGTGCTCCCACCGCTCAGCCGATATTAGTTACACACTGAGGAAGATGTTTAACAAAGCAATAAAGTCAAACTATCATTTAGCATTAACAGGACAAAGGCATAAATCCAATGAAAAGAACATGGAGAGACTGTAGTACCAACAGATGCACTCAACATCAACTGAGAAGAAATATATAAGATTAATGGAATCTTCACTATCAACAACTGCCACTCTGAAGGCCCTCGATTCCACCAGATATTTGTCCGGTCCTGCTCCGCTGTGCCCGGTGTATGTGTAACTTCCACGGGGTCAGCTGCGCTGCGTATCTGCTCTGTCCCTGCTCCAGCAGTCCGGAGCCCTCGGAGCAGAAACGCAGCAATTCAGCCAAATTGAGCACAGAGCAGACAGGAAGTCACACATTGAAACAATAACATAACATCTGGTTATTTTTTTTAAAAAACACCAGCACAAAAAAAGAGACAAATACAAGCTCTTCTTTTGTAGATCATCTTGTAGGGCTCTGGCAGTGCTCCTCAAAATGGACAGATTGGTATCCCTGAAGTTAACTGACTTGGGGTTATACTATTACAATAAAGCATTCATTTAATTTTTTGGAGCGCATCACGATTTTCATAATCAGGAATTTACTGACTGTGTTTCAGACGGTTTTGGCCTCCATATCATCCATTAATTCCTGATAGAATAGAAATTCAGAGACATTCTCCATGTATTTCAAAGTATACCAGCCTTTTTTTAAAACTTGAGAAAATCTGGTGACTTTCCTGTGATGGTGCACCAGTAGTGGTGGGTTTTACGTCAAGCTGAACTGGCTAGAATTCTCTTGCAAACACAGCAGGGATTAATTGCATTTGTTCTAATCATGTGATGGCACAATTCTGAACTGCTGAAGAGACTGATCAATGCTTTATTTATTTCATTTAATATGTAAGCGAAAGATTTAATTTGACCAACGTTACATCTATTGATATGTTTCATTTGGTTTGGATTGAATCCAGGTTTAAATGTTTAATCGGTTAAATCTTGATTTCCACTGACTTAATCCTCATTGGTTAAACCAGGCAGAGAGGGTTTAAGCCTCATTTACACAGCGTTTGTCTCTTACATCACCTTTAAATCGTCTTAATTTCCACCTCTCTTTCATCACTGAGGTGGATACAAATACAACACAGAGAGAACAGAGCTTCCTACAGAAAAGTACCCATAGAGATTTATGATCTGTTCCCAGGAAAAAAACACGTCACCTTTGTATTGTTGTGAACTGGTTGTCTGTAGTCATACAGGTTACAAATCAGCTTTACCCCAGTGTTTAAGGTGTATTGTAAAGTTCAATTCACACACAGAGTGGGCACATCTCCACCTGTTCCTGTATGCAAAGGTTTCCCTCAAATATTAACATCTACCACTGACTAAATGGTTATAGCTTCTAAACCACAAACTTGTGAACTTAAAAACTGTACTGGATCAATAAATCCATACATATTCACATCAAATGATCTAGGAGAAAAGCTTACACAGCAATTACCACACTGAAAGGAAATATGCTTTTATATTCCCACACAAAGCTCTTGCTCTTCACTATCACGTTTTAAGGATTGTGGTAAAGGGCGTTTCAGAGGCTGCTCATCAAGGGAAAACAACAATAACCATAAACCTGACCACTCAACTAATTATGCTCATTGTGCACTGGTCATGCAGAGCTTGATCTGAAGGATAATCCACCACATCAGTTCACATTTGTAGCACTAAGGGGCAGCCCTGATATGCAACAGTAACTTTAACTATAAGCCATCACAACTTGACTGTGTGGACACCTTCAAAAGTATGGCAAAAGCTCTGCCAACACAATGAAATCAACTTATTCTGAACATATGTCACAATCATACTTAGATTTTTGCATTTCATGACGACTTGATTGAACTGAATAGAACCATTATTATAAAACATTATTTAAGTTAATTAGCAATGTTGTTGAAACCCTAAACTGACAAATCAGAAAGCATCCTCACTCATTTTTTCCCTACAGGTCTCTTGTCTAATGTGCGTGTATTGCATTAGTCCCTTTACGTTGGTAATTTATGAAAAGGCTTTCATTGAATCAGATGGAGAACACACAGGAGACTGATTGATTCTGGCTGGAAGCCTCCACAAATTTTTTAACGAGCCTCACCGCTTCATTATTGTGCAGTGCAACAGGCTAAGCCCTTCAAGTCTCCCGGTTCAAAGGGATTTCCCCAACTGCCTAGTTATTCTAGTGTGTATTAGAGTGTGTGTGACCAAAATGGCCTCAGCACTGTTGTACTGGCCAAAGTCCAAACCATTAAGAAGCCATCACCAAAATCATCCAATCAGTCTGTCATTCAGTTCCATTGGGCATAGCTCATAGATGAAGGTACAGCCACCTTTGACATGTTCCTCTTTCCAGGACCTTAACTGTTCGTATATTACATTTTCAGCAAGCCAACAACAGGTACCTGTAGCTGCAGTGCCTATAATGTTTTGATATCTCCACATCATAAAGCAGTTAAAGGTCTCTAAGAACAATAACAATATCTTTGTAGAGGACCACACCACTGTTTCTGTATATCTAGACCAATTTACTAAAATTATTTTACATAACTACATACCATTGTGTTTTAGAGGTCTGAATCTGTCTTTCCAGGCTTCCAAGGATCCATTCTAGATTGGAAACTATTCAAATACTCTGCTCTGTTATCCAAAAGAGTTTTAAAACATATTGACAGAGCTATGCAATACATATATCAATGCAACCCTTGACAGTTATTTGAATCTATCAGCAGTTAATCTTGAGCGCTACTGGCTTTAAAATGCAGCCATTGTGTTTCCTGAATGTGAACAAAGCAGACTGATACTACAGTTATTAGTCATGCACAGATTGCAGGAGAACAGGCAAATAGAGGAATGTTTGGACCTTTCTGGACATGGCATTGTTCAAATTACATTGTAGAATCATTGACCTTTAGAAGACAGCACGCTGATGCCACCTGGCATGGTGTGCAGTGTAAAGGTATCTCTTTTTTTGCCCTTTTAACACTGAGATTGGAAAACTTCACTGCAATTAAGACTATCCTCTATGCTGCCTTTGTTTATATATACTGAACTAGTCAAAAAGTATATAAATATTCATATATATTGGTTCTGAATATTTTAAACAGTTTCAATATTCATTTTGTGCAGTCGTGATACACCAGTATGAGCTGTGCTTTCCTCTCCAAAAGTGAGCTAACATACACACCGTGCCTGATACACCCGCCTTACCTGTAAGTAAGTTAACTTAAATGCTTAGATCATTGATAAAAATCTTCAATTTGATTTATATATCTATATATATATATATGTCCAGTCGGATATATATATATATATATATATATATATATATATATATTTATACTTCACTCTTCACTTTAAGCTTTAAGCTCTTTACTTACTTACTTTTTACACCTTAAGTACATGGCTCGTTTTTAATACTTCAAGTTTTACTCTCTTCAAGACATTACTCTTAAGAGAAGTTGCTTCTGCATTATTTTTGTAACTTTTATATTTTTCACCTTCAACTTTTGTTAAATTTATTCCAGAACAAAGTTCTGTTTCAATTTCAATTAGAACCACCACTCATAAGCGAACGATCAAGATCCAGATCTTCATCAAGAAACCGTCATTAAAAAAGATGTTACGGCGACCTGGTGTTTAAGAAACCATGTAAGTGGTTTCCAGCGAAAGAAAGACTCTTTTGCCCCAAACAAACACAAACTGTGCCACCAGCTGGGTCTTGGATCGAGCCAAGGCCGCTGAGGATGACTAAATGCTGCTTGCTGACTCTCCAAATGACACTCATACAAGTATCCATTCCTTCATCTATTGGATTCACGCTTATGAAATATGAGTTGGTGTCCAATTGGCTCTGAATTAATATCTTTGATTTTAGGAGAAATTTTGTAAGGGCTCTGTTAGCATGAAATTATTCTCTGACTATTCAATTGCCTTCCCTACCCGCAATTTCACCATCAGTAACATTTCACTCATAGACTCATTACATTAGTCATTACAAACTCAGCATCTTTCTGTTACCTGTTCATTTTGTCATTTGTTAAATTTGCCATTTAATTTATTTACTCTGAGTTATTTAGCCAAATAAATATATTTAACCGTTTGTCTGTGGAGGTTTGTTTTACTGTGGAGAACCCATGATAAGTGTCGATCCCTGAGTGCGGCCTGACAGGCACGCTTGAGGAGCGGTTCACCATTACTCTCCTGCCTGTCAGGTCGCACTCGGGGATCCACACTTTTTGTCTGCCATGACGGCGACGCGCAGGACATGCAGCAGCTAACGTGAGTAGTTCAAAAACCTTCTTTTTCATAAACTCTGTGTACACAAACAATGTTCTCAATGCTCTTGTTCATGAGTAGAGACCCTAGTGATGCTACGAGCAAAGTTTCATGTTGTGTCGAGCCTTCTTAGTGTTCTAAAAATAGCGATTTTGATGCTAGCATATCCTGCCCCTAGCACTCCCGTTCGAAATTAAACGTGCCCAAAACCGAAACTACGGTAAATCTTAAAAGTGCCTTTTTCGTCGTACTTATGCTTTTACACGAAGGTTTGACTCATATTCAATCCCAAATAAAGCCTCGGTTGCTTTTTGGCGAGAGTTTCGCTTTAAAACAGCAGCACAGGCCAACGTCATATTTCCTCTTCTATCTCCCCACATTTGTCTTGCAAACAGTGATAAATGTTTATGACCTTCAGGTGACAATCACAGAATTTTCTACTCCTCCTGTTGCCTCCATCTCCTGCTTCTCCTGATGCATGGCTGTATATGTGTGTGTATGTGTTGCCACCTTGCAGACAGCCACTGAGACCTCTGACAACTCCCAGAGGACCAATTAGAGGTGAAAAAAGGAGAATGTCAGCCACCGAGCAGACTGTGTGTGTGACTGTGTGTGTGTATGTGTGTATGAGAGAGAGACAAGTACAAACCCAGCCACCCCTTTCCATCAGAATAGACCAGCCATCTGAAGGCAGCCAACAGCATCCACACCGCCCGTCCAGTTTTAACTCACACACCTCGCTGTCTCTCCTTCAGACACACAAGCACACACACATATGCACAAGCACATACACACACACGCACACACACACACACACACACACACACACACACACACACACACACACACACACACACATACACACACACACACACACACACACACTCCAGACCCTGGTCCTTTGGAATGTGAAGACTCATTATGAATAAACCATAAATAAGTTCCAGAAGCTGCACCTTGACTTTGGACACTTGACAAGTTTTTAAAGAATAAGCTTTTAGCAATGTTTTGTGATCCAAATGACATCAACATGATTCATGCTATTCAGTATAGCCCAGACACCCGAGACACAATGTAATTTAGTTACTCAGTCAGTCAGTCAGCCAGTCAGTCAGGGTCAGTACATGTATGTCTTCCTAATCCATTTAGCACTCCATCTGTCAGACAGTCATCTTGTTAGATATTCTGTCTGAGGGAAAATGCAGAGAGAGGGCAGTCAGTCTCTAACCCAGTTTTTGGCTTGGTGTATGTAAACATCTTCTTTATGATTCTGACAAACTCAGATAACTCTCATTTAAGAAGTCACATTTGCATGGAAACAAATTTCTGCTGTCTCTTAAGAGTGTTTGTACATTTTGCTGTACTACTACTTTTGAAAGAAGTGTTTCCTGTATGTAAAATGGTCAATGTGTACAACATATATCACAATTTAGTAACTATTCTATCATTCTATCAATTGAGAAATGTTATTATATTGAATAACCAGAATGTAGTGTCTGTCAAGTTGCTCAAGAACATTTCCCATAATAGTCTCACTAAGGGGATAGGTAATTGTAAACGTTATAGCTAAGGTTGACTAATACATGTTGTCTGACAGTAAATATCATATAATGTAACCCTACTTAACACTGCAATTATTTCACAATTACAGGTGATGTGATTCTCCAAATCCGATTTGATCTGACTTTTGCACAAAAGAGCTTGAAAGACAAAGGGAAAACATCCAAATCCTGCCAGATTCACTCCTCACCACACCTATCCATGTGGGCATGACTGTTGGATAACCAGTTTTGGAAAATGACATTTGAGGGGTTCATATTCAGGCTAGCATGGTGCTACATGAAAAGTCAGGGGAGTTATCCTGATACCATTAATGTCCGTTGCAAATGTCATGGAAATCTATACGATACTACTTGGGACCAATGTGGTAGACTAAAGGAGCAACTGACTGATGGAGCAACACTTACACATCACTGACATGGCTAAAAAACAAGACTATATTAATTTAAGGTCAGATTGTGGTATGTGAACTTGTATGCGGTCGTCATTCTTAAACATGTTATTTCTTGTCATGTATTACTGTGTAATAATCCAGCACTTTTCTACTGAATCCAAGTGACTCTTTTAAAAGCTCTCTTAAAATATGTAAGAATTTTAGTTGAAAACATTCAAAAAATTTCATTAAAATATTAACAGAATGTGAAAAATCAACAGCATGCCAATTTTGTATTGTGTTGCAGAAATATCTACTAATCTACTACATTAACCAGCTAGCCATGGCCCATCCTGATCCAAAGCTTCTGTGTTGGCTGTGTTAACACCTACACTCCCAGAGTGCTCTCAGTCCTGATCACTCACTGCACAGCTAAATGAACTAGAAAAATTGGGTGTGTGGCACATAGAGAATCTGTTGAATGTGTTTATCTAATCGTCTATTCTGATCGGGCCTTATAGAGACCACCTATCAAACTTTTCACAATGCATAGCAGCTGATAAAGATCTGTGCCAGATGAATAGGAGCACTTTTATAACCAGCTGACAGCAGCTATAGTTAGCCATTACTCTTGTCATATGCTGCCCCATCAGTTTTGGTATGCCAATTCTTACATATTGCACTTTTAAGCCTTGTAGAACATTTACTGCAAATTGCCATTTACTGATTCAATGTTATCTTCCTTTGAAACCAATAAACTATTATGTTAACAAGGGGACAGACGTAAACTAATGTAAAATACTTTACAATATTGACATTGTGTTTGTTTTCAGATACTTCTCATACAAAAATAGACAAGAATTCATTTTGAAGGGTCACTGAATACAACTATTATCCCATGAGATCAGTTAACAGGTCTCCTTAAACTGAATGCATTTCAGTGGGAAGCCATCACTGGCATAATCACAAACAGCACACGTGAAAATATATAGGTGACTTTCAAACATTTGGATTGTTGTTTGGAATGCTGCCATGACACAATCCATCTGTGAATGAACTACCTAGAGATGGTCTCCATAACTGAAGCTGTGATCACAATCAGAAGATGTGGTTTTAATTATTATCCTGCCAATTTAGCTCCTGCTAGCTAACACCAGGTCAGTCTGGGTTTTGAGGTCACACAGGGTTTTAAGAAATCCATGAACTTGACAGCAGGGTTAGTGAATCAGTTAGCTGACACTGATACCTTGTTTTGAAGGCAGTTACTGGGATTGGGGCTATACATGCAAAAGCTTTCTAGTGTGTGTTTGTGTCCATAAAATGACCTACATATATGGTATTAAGTGCAACACAATACAGAGTAAATGGATATTAATATCTGCATGCCAGGCTTTGAGGTGAAGGGGACATAAACATTTAATCTAAAGCTACTCTGCATTGTACTGAGGACATTTATAGGCAGGCTTTCAGTTGAGTGTAACGGTTGACACGAACTGGCAAAGCACACCAACATGTATACTGTAGATCATGTAATCCCTGACCTCTATGTTTGAACCTAACACTCACACATATACACACAAATGCACACATCGAGTGACACACTCCCAGCAAACTCAAAGTCCCAACCAGCCTAAACCCCTGTGCAACCTAAGATGCTTTTATCTTA
The DNA here is from genome assembly GCF_900880675.1 of Sparus aurata. NCBI lineage: Eukaryota > Metazoa > Chordata > Actinopteri > Spariformes > Sparidae > Sparus > Sparus aurata. The sequence continues at coordinate 5,367,581 of NC_044207.1, read as the reverse complement.
ACAAGGGGGAGATTATAGATGCTGAAATGTGTGTGTGTGTGTGTGTGTCTGTGTGTGAGAGGTGTAAGGCGTCCATTCAACCCCCAATTCAAGTTTTACAACATTTTAGAGTTTACAGTGTTCTCATTTTGTCCTCTAAGTAGGAACAATGTTGGTGTGTGTGTGTGTGCGCTTGTGCTTGTGTGTGCGTGTGTGAGTGTGTGCGCGCGTGTGTGCGTGTGCAAGAGCTCTGACGATTGTTGCCACGTACATCAACAACAATTAGTGATGGATAGTGTTGCTGGTACCAGATGGTCCTTTAGGATTTACAGTGTTATGTAATCACAGAGTGCTTGGGAGGGGGGATCAGCAGGACACACAGAGATGAGAGACCTGACACAAAGGACTGGGCGATAAAACAATCTCAATCATTTTCATGATAAAAATTTTCATGATAATGATGATGATTATATGACATTTATTTTCGATACAGTTCTTTTTGAGTCTGTTTTCCTCTACCTACAAAACACTACACCAACAGCCAATCACACAGCAGAGACACAAATGCATGTGGCTGATGCATGTTTCTGGCCCCTTCCACGCGCTCCTCACTCACTAACTCAGAATGACAGTGCTCACCTGTGTGTCTAGCTGACTCAAGAAAACTAGCAAAACCGAATGCGAGGAAACTGACAAAGACGAAGAACTTGTACCGAAAAAAGGTCATACTACTTTGCTTATTTGGAAATAGTTCGGCTACCTGAAGTTTCATAAAGGACAGACCAGCATTTGGTGCAGACCACCAACCTCTTCCATCATCTCAAAACGCACCGTCTCAAAAGGTACTCTGAAAGCATCAGTTTGTGCTATCATGCCTGCATCAGCCTCCCCACAAGTAGCCAACAGACCAGCCCCACTGCTTCTACTAGTCAAACTTCACTTCGACAACCAACAGTCTCGGCTGCTTTTTCAGCCATTACCCCACACGAGAAGAAACCGAAGCGATAAAAAGGCATAACCATCACATTTACGCACTGTTCCGCTAAAGATATGATGCCTGTAAGCACAGTTGAAAAACATGGTTTCAAGAAGCTAGAAGACTGTCATGGATTCTAAGTACACTCTGCCAAACATCGGTCACTCAGCTATACGCAGAGTGGAGGGTAAAGTTGGAGGAACAGCCCAGAGATGACATGTGGTGTGGTTATCCGAACCACATCAGGTCTTACAGAACAGGAGGCATATAAAGCTGACTGCACAACTACCTGCAAGCTCAAGAATGTGCAATATTCAAGGAATACAGTATCATATCATTCTCAACATTTGTCCTTTTAATGTATTCTTTTAATCAATGTTCCATTCAGTATACTACCTCTAAAATGTTTGAGACATGTTTGAAACAAGCAATTTGTTGCACATATTTTTCATTTTATTTATTCAGTGTTTAACATAAAGCCATTTGGTTGGTTGGTTCTGTTGAATGTTTGTCACCTATTCATTCTGAAAATAAATAATTGTATTTTGTAAACCATAATTAACAACAATTAACCTTCTGGTTTGTTTTTGGCTTCTGCCCTGAGGAGAATACTCTTACAACTGTAAATCTAACATTATTATTATTGTTGTTAATTATATAGCGGGATAATTATCGACATTGATCAATATAAAAAAACATTACGTGATAACAGTTTTGGCCATATTGCTCAGCCCTACTGACACATCAGAACAGCTTTTATCACACACCAGCAGAGCTTTGATACAGCAGGAGACAGTTTAGAAAATCATTAGCCCTTTTTACGCAGCGTCTCCGCATTAACTCCGGAGTGGTGGTTCGCCAATTCTCGGCCAACGGTGATTCACACAGAGCGAAGCATCTACGCCGTACCGGCGTGTAATTCACACAGAAAGCCGGCGCTGTGGCTCCTAAAGAGGCGTGACGGTGTTTCCCAGGTGTTCCCCTTGTCTATCTAAACCCGCAGACAGTTTATAATCATATGCTGTTATAATGCGTAGTGATTGAGATCCTGATCCACCAAACATCCTGGAAAGTGACAAAGTTACATTTTTCAATTTCTCTGGACACAGATGTACGTTTGGATTTCACCAAGGCTGCATCTGATCGCTATTTTCACGATCAATAAATCAGTTTTATCATTAATTGATAAAAAGTTCCTTATTTCAATAATTTTATCTGAAAGAGTCAAATGTAAGATGTTAATCTGAAGAAAAAGCAGAGTGAGCTTTAAAGAAGACACCATGTCTATCTTTGTGACTGTAGATGTATTTTCCTCCTCAGATCCTTAAACCCCAGACATTACGGTAATGATGACCTGACTGTTGTTTAATGACTGGGAGTTGTATGAAATGTTAAACGGTGTTTGTTCACAGGAATGTTATGAGTCCATAAGGAGACATAACTACAGCCACCTTGTGTACAACAACTTATAAAACAAGTTCCTTTTAACTCTCGCGAGACTCTCGCCAGGTAAGGCAACACAGTGTGGTCAAACAGTATAACAACACAACTGTCTACACTAGCCTTTATGTCTTACATGTTTTCTACAGCTGTGAGTGGCATCCTTAGGTTGCTTGTTTAACTTGACCAACATCTCAGAGCCCATAGTTATTCAATTTACGATAAGATAAAACAGATACAAGCAGCAAGATGGTGGAACCAGCAAATGTTTTGTATTTGTCTGCTTGGTTCGAGTGCACGAGTGTTCCCACCTGGTCTCCAGTAGTGGCTGTATATGGAAATGTACATGGAGATATATGAGAATGCTAATACACCAAAGAATCATTAAGATTTAGTCACAATGGCATTGATAATGATACAATTTCAAACTGAAATAATTTTATATCAATGAAATATCTGAGTTGCAGAAAATGTGTGCAATTATCCTGCTTAGTATCAGTCTAATGGCTACTTTATTTTGAGATGTGAATATCTGAAAACAGCAACAATTTTTTACCTCTTTTCCATCCAGCTGACAGAATAAACGCTGCCAATGTACATTTCTACAAACCACAGATGTGCTGAAACTTGACATTTCTTTCATTTGAGTTTTCAATCTTATGTTGTGAGAAAACGCTATGCTTAGATCCGGTTAAAGTCATGTGCAAAACCTCTAGGATAGGTCCTAAGATCATTGTTTGGCTTAAAATACCTGTATAAGGCACTTCATGACATGTTCTAAGGGCTTGCTAAAAAGACCCAGTTTTGTCACATATGGTACATTTGTACACTGATCAGGCATAACATTATGACCAACTGCCTAATATTGTGTTGGTCCCCTTTTGTATGTCATTTCAGTGGTTTGCAGAAACTTTAACTGCATTTAACATTTCATTACACAGGCAAAATAATTATCTTTTATAAACATTTCTAGTTAGAATCCCTTGAGGTTGATCTTTGTGACCATCAGGGGCAGTTCTAGGGGGGGGGCCAACAGGGGCCAGTGCCCCCGTAACTCTGAGTCTGGACCCCCCTGTGGCCCCCCTGACGGGGAGTCTGCATTAATAACACAATGACAGATTTCTTGCAATGATTTTGTTCTGAAGGGAAAGGCAGAAATAAAGTGTCTCAGCAGTGTACTGCCCAATCAAATTGCTGAAATTGTAAACACTGCTTTGTCTGAATGAGGAATTTGTCCTTTTTTCCGGGTTGTATGTGCCCTCTTACAAAAAAGCCGGCCCCAACCTGGCCCCCCTATTAAAACTGGTCTAGAACCACCATTGGTGACCATGATCTATATTGAGCAGGACATTTTACAGTGTAGAAATAAATTGTTATGCTCCTTGGTGGACAAACTATGTAGACACTGATAGTAATTGACCACACACATATCTTTCCAGTTTCTCTTAAGTAATGTCTTCTTACAATTTGTATATTGACTAACACAATAACCTAATGTCAGCGATCCAATTTCTTAATGAAAGTGGTTGGTTTGTTTAACAGCTGAGTACAAATACAAGAGTACTGTTTTCAGAGGATATTCTCCCTATCACTGCATATCACATTTTCTATGGGGCATCCAGTCACACTTTCATGCTGCTGCTACTGGCTGTGTATATAATGTTTATATAAGCCCTTTTTTTATTTTTATCTTGCTTTTTCCTTGCTGTAGTCAAAAAGTGGTGGTAAACATCCCAAGACAAAAACACTGTGCTGAAAAGGCTTTAACGTTACCATTGGTTTAAAAAAATATATTTTAAAGGACTGTTTTTTTCTCATTGTTTTATTGTGTTTACAGAGGTCTGTAAGGGAGCCCTGTTTGCACTTCTTTCAATCACAAGGACATTTTATCATGATCACTCCTGTTTTATGGCTACCACAGAGACGAGAATCAGCAGGAACACACATACACAGAGACACAGCTCTTGTCACTCACCTTTGGAATGTAGCAGGCCATTACTATGTAAATGAGCAAAAAGCTACCCTTGTAAACTGTGTGTTTACATGTCAGTGAAGGAGCAGGGATTTGGTAAAGAGAGTGTAAAAACACACAAACAGGACGAGTGGAGATGAACATCTAAGGCGTGGTCTGGTAATCCTCTTTAATTTCTCCATTTTAGCAAGAAAATGCAGCTGTCTCATTCAAGCCGGTTTCTCTACATTCAAAACACCCTAGTTTGTTTTATCTCTGCTACAAGGGACTGATCAAATTTGGAAGCAGTTTAGGAGTCTAGTGAGAAAAATCGACTTGTTCCAGAAACCGCAATCAAATATTTATGTTGTGCCAGCTCCAGCTTCCAGGCCACTTGTTTCTGTGTCACATCCAGAAGTGACCAATATTAAGCACACTGTGCCCATTGAGGCTCCACACTAGCTCGTAAAGATGGAGGAGGGGATCTAAGACTCTATTCACAACCTAACCCACATATACAACCAACCAGCACCCCTTTTGATTCTGATGGGGTCATTACCAACAAATACACACTCAGTTGCAAGTTTATTAAGTACACCTACTAATGCAGTCTCATACAACCGTTCTGAAATAAACCTTCATTATGGCTCCAGTTTTTTGGAGGCTGCAGCTTAAGGTGGTGCTAAATTGTACCATACATATTTACATATAAGTAAGTCTCTAAAATAGGGTATATCTATATTGCTTTCACATATCTAATACATCCCTTTCATTAATGAACACTGGTCTAAAACTGGCATATAAACTGGAAACTGTCTGGATATATAAATCTTTGTTTTTGACAGTTATCGCTTGATGCCTCTCTTTCCCTTCCATCATCAGCGCTGGTATCACCTTCCTCCTGTAAACACACAATGATCATGGTGCGATATCTCCTGTTTGATGTAGGCCTACTTTTGTTTTGCAATTTTCAGCCCATATTAATGATATTCAGTATAATGCCATAATATCGTTACTACTTGTAGCGCAATTTACTTGACAAATGTGTACAGACTATTTCACAAATAAATGTTAGCTGACATGGGCATAGGAAACATTTAAAATGTGGTCTGTGGTCTTCAAATAGATGTCATCACTTCCTGTAATCCAATACCTTTAAACAGGAGGATTAGCATAAGAAAAATTATTGTACAGCCTACATTTGCCAATATCATCCAGAGGAAGTATTTGGAAGAATGTCACATATATGAAAATATTAAAAAGCTACAGTACATAAATTGATTCAATGACACATTCATAATATATTTGTGGCACAGGCTCATGATATACTGTACTGTTTGAGTAATAAATACATATTTATATAATATAAAAGAAGGTTCTGGGTTCGAATACTTAAGGCTAGGATCAGCTGTCTGTTGACTTTGTCAGCTGTAGAGACTTTCGATGAATCTGTGTCAAAAAATGCCACCACCGATATGTTTTTTGCATAATTGTGCACAACTGTGTCATTGGGGAGACAAACTTACAGCATATAGTTTCTTAGAGTGCAGCTAATGTAATATTTTCCTCATTAATAAGCTGTATGTATTTCGCCCACCTGATATTAATCACAGTGTTTATTTTTATGATCCGGACAACCCCATCCACAGATTTCCCCTGGTGTCCACGGATATGCCTGTGATCCGCACATCACTACAGTGTTAAGAAGCAGACGTTGTGTCTTTGCAATGTATACTGTAATCAGTTTAGACATTTACATGATTAAAGTAATAGTCAATATAGTTCAGGCTTACACCTTGATTCACAGTTGGCTTAAAATAAAGATATGATTTATTTTGAAGTTAGCAGTACATTATTTCAGCTGCTGTCTGTGTCCTACATCATAACCATCCTGTCCATTATACCTGTTTAAAGCTCTCTTTGAAATACAGTCTTTTATGTTACTATTTTATCACAGCAGCACGTCCTGTCCAATCCAACCCAATGAATGTGAGCCACAATCAAAAAAGGAATACAATTGAACAACTTAACCTTTGTCTTTGTACTGCTAAACCATCTATGTGTTCTCCCCACTCCCTGAAGACAGATGCTAGAAACTACAATAAACAACTACAATGGTTAGTTTGTGAGGGAGTCCATTAAATATTCTGTTTCGAACTTTCCTTTTTTTCCCCAACATATATCCTTGTTCTAATGCTGCCTTCTCCTCTAACCTCCAATTACAGCAGATAGAGCCCGACAATGAGAAGAATTTCACACCAAACAAATAAGACAGACACATGACACATGTGAGTGTGTTTGTTGCTTTTACAGCCTGTGAAACTAGATGTAGGTAAATATGTGGGTCAAAAAGCTCTCCCTAGTCTTCTCCAGTATGTTGTGTGGTGTTACTGTGAATGCCAGGCCTGTTTTTTTTTTTTTTAGCTTCATAGTCTGGGAGATATCACAGCTTCTGTCACCTCCAAGTTTGTTGACTTTCAACACCTAAAAACGTCTTTCTATCCTATGTATAGTGTGTGTGAATCGAGGAAACTATGATCATCATGTTGTTTTCCTCTTGATCATTTTCCTCATGTCTCCAAAAGGATGTGATGCTTACACCTGTAGTGTCAGATCAAATTGAGAGGGTGTAGATTGTGACAAGTTCAGACCACCTGTGGGCTTGAGAGGAGGTTTGTCAAATGAGTCACAATGGCTTATCTACTTATCAACTGTTTTATATTGAGCATGTTTCTCTAGAACATATCTAAATACACAAACTCTGTTACACTGCGCAAGATCAAAGGTCTGAAGCTAAAAGTGACATCATGATCGATGCAAAGTGGAATATTGACAAATATCATAATTTTTAAAAATCAGCCTTTATTTAGAAAATAAACTGGAATTAGGCTGGGTAAACTCACCCGTTTAATTCATATCAAGGCTTAAAATTGTGCATACTTAAGGTGCTTTTTAGTGACAAGTGGCTTTCTCAGCTTAACCTTGGCCAATTCAGTTTAACATACACTTTATGGGATTCAACCAGTTACACTCATATATAATGATTTGTGTTTCTTTATATGGTCTAAAGTAAAAAAGAAAGGGGTGGCAGATTCTCTTTTTGAACAGAGGTGAATTGAAAGAAAAACACCTTCTGGTCATTTTGATTCTGACTAGCTGCTATCCTCAAGGGTTTGTATCCAAACTACAAATTCATAGCTCATGGACACCAAAGCAAGGTTCAAAACCAGAGCAAGTTTTGGATGTTGGACAAACACATGAACAAATTAATGGTGATTTTGCTTCAATAAGCATATGTAAATAAGCAACTGTTTGCCAACTCATTCCAGATAACTTAATAAGGTTAACGAGATCATATGTCATATATGCTAATATATGTCAATATTAAAATTGGTATATAAATTAATGTTTTTATAATACCTTCATAATATTTAAGCTTTATAGAGTCTCTTTTACTGTTACTTAGAGTCATTTATGTGCACAGCATTTTAGTTAAAGACAAATGTTCCTATGGGGACAATAAAATATATCGTATCGTATCGTATCGTATCGTATTGTAATTTGAGTGTGCTGTGACAGAATGGAAAAAGCCTTCATCTTCATCTTTGTTCTGTTAACAACACTTCATATAATTTGTTAAGAAATTCAATTTAAATGCCGAAAAAAATAAGGTGCACCAGTATAACCAGTGTGAAAAGCTAGTCTTGAGCCCTGCTTGCCCTTTTTCATATCTGCATGTCTCCAGGACCCTGATGCAAGCAGGGAAGATTGTGGCTGACCCTTTCCATCCCAGACATAAACTCTTTGAAACACTCCCCTCCAGCAGGCTTTGGATTCACCAGCGAGTTAAAATGTGTCAGCCTGACAGCAGGAGAACGAAAGTACCACCAACAACTTTCTTCATTTATCACTGACCTTTTTCTTTTCATGGTCTGTTTTAAACATATGAGGTATTTTCCTGAGCGTCAGGTTTTATGTTACATCATTTCAGTTTCCCTAAAACATTTTACCTAAAGATAGATTCCAGTGTCCAGAAGACACCATAATCATATTCTGGGTTATTAAATGATGACTTCACAGTCAGAATATCACTGAATACAGAGGCAAATAATGAATAAATATATAAACACATTCTGCCAGTTGAAATGGCTCCTGTGCCTCTGAGCAGACAGTGAACAGTGTAAATACAGACTGCAGCTTGTTCTTCATGCAGCTGTTTGTTGAACAGGTAACAGACAGAAAATCTCAGGCTCAGTTTGAACTTTAAGGTTGTGGGTTCACAAAAAAGAATCTAGAAGTAGTTTATTTATGTAATTAATAATCAGGATATCAGCAGGAACATCACATCCCGACACGTCAAATGTGTGCTAAAACCGCAAGAATGAAACAGGAACTGAACTTGTGCAAACCACAAAACCAAAGCTAAGCAGGATACAGATCCAGCTGTTAAGAGTGTCTCCAGAGATCAGCCTTTTAAAAAATTGAAGTGGTCATGATTAATATCAGATGGGCTGCTTGGTGGGTGAAATAATACATCTCATTAACGGGGAAAACATCACATTACCTGCACTATAAGAAATGATACAAGTGCATCTCTCCATTAAAGGAACTGTGCACATTGAGCATGCGGCACATCAATTTAACTTTGATTATTGTGATTACAATTGATTATTTAAATCTCTCGTCAAGTTTTTGTTCTGTATCATCATTTAATTAAACATTTATAGATAATGGAAAATTTAGCATCAATTCATCCAACTGACAGCTGATCCAGCTGTGATCAGCTGCAGCTATCATCAGAAACGGACGATGCAGAAGAAAGGACGTCTCGTTGTTAAGAGCATATTTCATTGGTTCTCTCCTCCCGTGGTTTCCACACATCATTACCCAAATCCTCAGTGGGCGGGACTAAGATCCAAGGAGAGGAGGCCAGTGAGGGAATCGTGGACACAATTTTAGACAAATTAAAAGTACCGCCGGTTTATTGTGGTTTACTGTGAAAACAGCCTTTGAACCAGGGTCCAGCTTGTTAAAGCTGCTGAGCCAGATTCCATATTTTGCTCTCATTATCAACCAGTATCATTCACCGCTTACTTTCTCTGGTCCATTTTATTTTCCAACACAGCTCTCCTGTTTGTTACTTTAGGCTATATCACGCACTAATAACTGATAGCTTGCAAGTTGCCCTAGGATCAAAAAATGCCTCTCATCTGATTTCAGTGAAAATGGTTAAGCAGCCTGAAGAATTTCAAGATGCTGCCACAGCTTTTCATTCCTTCTGACAAACAGCAGTCTACTGTGTTTGGAAATATAACACACCGGGCCTGAAGAGCTGTAATTGGAGGAGCTGTCAAGCCAGAGTAGGGGAAAGCTGAAGTTGTCTTCAAACAGCAATTTAGCGGCTCCCTTACAGAAAGATGCAGCTGAACACCTGTCAGAGGAAAACTGCTCATTTGATGTGAATGTTTTCTGCAGTGAGTTAAATGTTGCTGCGAGTCACATGCACACCAATTTGTTATCTACTGTTATCCACAGTTATGAGCATGATGGTGATAGCTAACTGGTATGGTTGTCTTATAACATAGCTAGGGGTTTCATGATCTAAATTGTGAGTCAGATATCAATCAACATCACAATCTTGATTCCACCTTCGAAATCAAAGGTGGAATCGAGGATTTAGCCATGCCACCAGTATCACGTCTGGCAGGCACGCCAAGAGGGAAAAATACCGCACATACAGAGCAGGCTGTCGTTAATGTTCACTCTTCTAACCTGAAGTTGCAGCCAATGAAAACACACCATGGCAACTGCTGATACAACAGACACATAAACTGAATTCAAACCCCCTCCTGCTTCTGTTATATCACCAGTGTGGAAATATTAGTAGTACAGTTCCCGGTGAGTTATGTCAACAACGTTTGCGTTGTCGACAAGAAAACCAGTTTGTTGCACGTGTGGCATACACGTCCACAGGCAACATGACAAATATGGCAGGACATCTCCACAGGCATCATAAAGAAGTAGACTTAACTGAGAAAACAACACTGATAACACATGCAACTCTTCTGTCAACATTTAGAGCACAACAAACTAGATTAAATGTGCACCCTTTACATCTGCAGTCACTTGATTGCAGGTAGTATGACTTCTCTTCTTTTGTTTTAAAGTTAGTTTCCAGTTGACCGGTGACACAGGTTATTGTCATGTTTATATTGTTTATAAGCTATTTACATTTGACAATAAGGCCTGAATGAAGTACATTGTACCCTAAAAGGAAAAAAAAAAAAAGATTTAGAATCAGAAGATGGTCTGGGACTTTATGGACAGGAAATGTGCTTTCCATGGAAAAGTTATGATCAAAACACACACACACACACACACACACACACACACACGCACATGCATGCACGCACGCACACACACACACACACACACGATGCACCTGGGCCGAAGCGTTATCACCCTCTACACACACAATCAAACATTACTTCACACACATGCATACAGAGCACAGGGACTACTCTCAGGCAGTTGTCAACATAAATTAGCACACAGAGCAGTTTAAGGGCTTCGTTATCATCCAGAGCTTCTATAATTAGATGTGAGTGGCTGCTCTGTCACATGACATCATGCACTGAGTGTTTTTAACAGTCATTGCTTTAATGAGACTATCCATTACAACTGATACCTTCGAACAGCACTTGCACCAACAGCATTTACTCTCTTTGGTGGATACAGTAACTGTGTGGTGAAGCCCCAGATGACTTTACAAACAGTACATAACTCCAAGCCACTCTGCTTTTTTGTCAAGTATTTTTTTAATTTACACATGAAGCCTTCCCTGAAGCTTTCCCAGTCCAAGGCTGAAGTCTCCACCAATAAGTTATTGTTTACTTGTTTGAATAATTTTTAATGAAAAATGAAGTCAAAATTCTCTGATTCCAGCTTCTTAACCTCTTTGATAGTGAGCTGAATATCTTTGGGTTGTGGGAAAAACAAGACATTTCAACATCAACTTCGACACTGGGAAACACTGACCGACATGTTTTGCTTGTGGGCCTCTACCCTTCACCTCCTGTCCTCCCTCCACCCTGTCATTGTGTATGAGATGCAGGAAAAAATAAAAAGCACTCCTGTGCATAAATAGCAGTACCCGGGCTGGGTATGTTTCATGTTAGTTAGTTTTTATTGTATGAATATGCTGCAATTTTAAACAAAACTTTATTCAGTGATATCACAGTGTGACCTGAAAGCATAAAGGGTCAGCACAGTTCCCGGCTACAAAAAAGAGCCACAATAATGCAGAGTGTAACTTAGATCATATACTGTAAGAGTAAAAAAAAACCTCATGTGCATTTAACCAAATGATCAAAACCACTTGATGGACATGAATCTTGGGGCCCTTTGCTCACTTGGTCCTCAAATGTTTCGTCATGTTCAACTAGGGCAAAACTCATCTGGTTATGAGAGTACATGTTGGCTCACAAAAAAGAAACAGCAAGGATTCTCCTTTGAGATGTTGGTATTAAATAGTGTTTGACATTTTTCACTATTCTCGCTTTTAAGAATAACTGAAACTTTAGATGAGGACCACAATAGTTGCATTTTAATCACATTTCAATCAATCACTCCCCTAGTTATTTAGCTCTAGTATTCATATATTAGACTGTTTTTGGTCATTCTGGCCATTTTAATAATAATAAGTATTTTCTACCTACACTACATGACAAGAGTATACAACTGACATTTGTTCTCATTTTATGTAAACCAAAACCAAAAAGAGAAGGTGTGGGGAAGACAAAGAAAGAGTTTCAGAGTTGAAAGAAAGCTAAAAGTACAAAGTTTTTGGTAATCAGAAGCTAATCAAAGACGTATTATGATCTCACATTTAAAAGATGAATGCTTTTAAGACCTAAAATGGCTGTGAACAAGCCAAAAGAATCCCCGGTTTTAATTTAGTATTCATCAACTGCACTCGAAAAAAGCCTCTACCTCTGAGGGAAAGTAGAATGATGTCCACCTGCAGCAGTGAATGCAATGCTTAAAGCAAAGCTTCCTTTCTTGTCCACATGGGTTCCCAGTATTACGAAGACCATCCTGAGTTTCACCAATACAGTGGATTACATGTTTTTATCTCTTCTTGCCTTAATAGCTGCAGTGTCCTGTTTGTTTGCTTAACGGACCACAGACTGTGACTGCAGCTAGGCTTAAAACTGGGGTTGGTAATTCTGTTCAGAAGCATGTTTGATTATATTTGTATAAAATATCTCAACATCTCAGCAACAAAAATATCAAATGCTTTGGAGAAAAAAGTGGGAAAAATCTGCTATCTGTGGCAGCGACAGGGCTGTAACATTTTCTTCCAATTAATTTTAGTGGCCCAGCGATTGTATGGACAGCATACCTGTCCATTAATGTGACCATACCTGCCCACCTTGTGCTTACTCCACCACTGACCGTGACTGGAGTCTACTCACCGCACTGCTGGAGCTGTGGCGGAGTGAGTTCATTGTTTACGGACAAGAATGGCAGAGAAAGTACGGACACATTTTTGATTACCAGCTGTACCTATAGCAGCTCGTACTGCCAAACAGAGCAAGAACAGAAAAACTGAACTCGAGAAGGCTACAGACAAAATAAGTTGTAGAACTCAAGAGGTGAAACAAGAGTGAACATTGGAGTGGCTGTTCAACAAGTTAAAAAGTAATATGAAAGTTTTCACTAAGCCGGAACCCCTTTCTCTTAAGTAGTCTTAAGTAGAGCTTAGTAGAGCTTGTACACACTACTGTCAAAATGCAAAGAAAAAGTAATAAAAATGCGAAACCATGTAATTTAAGTAGTAAAGTAGTAGTAGTTAAGTAAAGTGAAATTTTGCTAATTTTGTTTGTAAATATGAAATGACTGTAAGTGGCATAATTCTGATGTAACAGAGGCTATATCTGGTTGATGTCAGGAATATTTGTCACTGCATAAAATGCATCCAAAGTTGTGGCATTATAATAAGTTGAAAATATTTTCAAGGTCCTTAAAAAGCTGTATTTACTGTCAGATAAGTAATTGTGTAGTTCTTTTTACAGAACAATCACTGCCAGCACTGACATCAGCAGCCTGACCTGTTGGCCAACACTGACCTGTGTTTATAATCAGTGAATTCTGTTGTTATTATAAGTGCATCATGAAATCGAGTTAAGTAAAAGAACTATAATGGGCTGGTTGTCAATGCTGGAAGTGTAAAGAAAAGGCGTCTATCATTTTCAAGGCTTTATTTAGACAAGTTGGTCAATATACTGTACAGACACAAATAGTTGTAGGTGGTGTTTATCTGAAAGAAAGCACCAGTAATTTGATCTAAATTAGAAACCTGCTCATGTGCAGTTCTTTGAGCTTGAAGATCTTCTACTCCAGGTATGAACATCTTAATCTCTTCCTGATAATATAATATAATGTAATATAATATAATATATAGTCTTCTGTCATCCTAATCATTTTTTCATTTGCCAAATCTTGTATTATCTCTATCACTGCTTTAGCTTTTGTATGTTGGAATGTAGGAATCTTTCATTTATTTTTATAAAGCAGTACAGATCTTGTCTGGCAATAAATGTATCTCCTTGACCATTTCGGGATCTAATAATATTCCAGATGAAATATATATGTGGTTCAAATGTTTTTTTTTAATACATGTAAGTGGAACACCTCAGTTATCATATTTTTTTTTTGGCAAACTGTTTACAAGGTTCTTGCTTAGTTTGTGCGTATCTTCTTGACACAAAATCCAGCTTTCACTCAAGACACAAAATACATTCCTGCTGTTTTCACTAGGTACATTTTGTGATCAAACCTGCTTCATGCCTGCTTTAAGAATTTCTGACTTAAACGCACCTGAAATTATTCATCAGGAATCTCTCAGTGGAGCCTTTTAGAATGACTTATGCTGCTTTTAGAGGTGTGGAAGCCTCTGAAAGAAACAAAAAAAATCTGGCAAAAATCTGGCATGCCATACATTAAGTAGAATTTTATGGTCAACTCAGTATCCCAGAAAACACATTTTGCTGTAAAAAAAATGGTCATCAGACAGCAAAAAAAAAAAAAAAAGCAATAACCTTCAAAAAATCATTTTTTTTTCTTTCTTTTACTGACAAGGCATGTCTGAACTCTTCATCTTCTTATAATGTTAATACATTATAATCAATACTGTTACTACACTACTACCGCAATGCTGCACATCCCACCGCTCTGGCACTCAAATCCACCACTGAACAGCCTGAACAGCTGCTGCTGCTCGGCCTAAACCTGCGACACAGACCATTCAAGCAGCCCAGTCTGAGGCAACACGCATAATTAACTGCTGGGTCTGACTCCATCTGACCTAGACTCTCATTACCAGACACAACATACAGCAGCACGGTCACCAAAGCCAGCAGACACAGGTGAATGATAACTTACACAGACCAAGCAGGAAAGCCATGATTTATTTTCCCTCCTATTCGAATAAGGTGAGGGTAAGACAAATGTTTTTTTATATATATGTTTCATCTGAATGATGCTACATAAGATGTGACATGGAAGCAACATTTTAATAAACATCTCTGTAACTATATCCTCTGGTGAGATGCTCCTTCCACTGTGTGGAGCAAGATGGAGTCAGAGAGAGAGAGAGAGAGAGAGAGAGAGAGAGAGAGAGAGAGAGAGAGAGAGAAGAGAAAGAGAAAGAGAAAGAGAGAGAGTGGAGAAAGACAAGAAAATCAGTCGGAAAGGATCAGCGTCAGTTCACTCTGCTACAGTCTCTCTCCCTCTCACACCGTCTGTGTATTGAAACCAATGACTGTCATTGAAGCTTTAAGCGTTGTTCAGCGACAAACTCTAAAATATTTTACTCATTTAGCAACATTATATCTTTAAACATCAAGTTGAACAGAGACTGTAATATTGCCACAGCCCCAAAATGACAATTACGAAGAAAAATCACCAACCCTGTCAGACACAGAACTCTTCATCAACAATAACCATACATGTTAAAATGTCAAACGGCATTTCAGTGATCACGACAATTCATGTGGACCCTCTATAAAACTCTATAATATATTACGATTGTTGTTGTTGTTTTTTGTTTGTAAGTTCAAGACGCCTTTTAAAAAATCAAACAAATAAAAAATAAAAACTATTTATTATGTAACATACGCAATATGATAACTTATGGTGATAACTTAACTATACAAGTTACCGTTTAGCCACGTTTAGTGTAGACGGTAAAACGCAAATCTGTGCTCCCATTTCCCTGGAAAAACCAATAGACCGCTTCTTATGATTTTTAGACGTGTTTTCAAAAGACTGCCCGAAAAGCGGCTGAGAAAAGTCTGATACGAGTTAAAGTTGTTAACTTGCTTGGTGCAACAATTTCCCTCACTTGTATCGTAAAATCACCCAATTCAGTGCCCGAACGCCCGTCCGTCAACACCGCGCCAGTGCCGGGCTGCGAACGACTGCATGAAATAACATCTCATTCAAAAAGAGCATCTCAGTAACCAAGACAACTACACAAAACCGATGTAAATCAAATGTTAGACGGCTATCTGAACAGTTCATGTGATAAGAAACCGCTGTAGTGGCGGTACAGTCAGCCAACAGCCACAGCTACTTACCACTCTGCGCAGAGCCGAGGATGGAGCACGGACAAGATCAACCAGCGGAGACGGACTGCTGCTCGGTCCGTCTGCCCTGTCTCCCCCCGTCCTCACTCCGCCTCTCTCTCTCTCTCTCTGTCTCTCTCGCTCTCTCTGTCTCTCTCTCTCTGTCTCCCCCCCCCCCCCCCCCCGTTCTCTCCCCCCCTCTCTCTCTCTCTACCAACCCGCTCAAATAAGTAACCTGAGGAGTGGGGAAGGCGGCGTGCTGATTGATCATTACTGTGCCGCCTGTGATTAATGAGACACACGCATGCTCACGCGCACTGAAACACGCGCCGCGGGGCTGACACGTTTCAATCAGCAGTGATTTCCAGGAGCCACGCGCACACTGCTCTGAACCTGCCAGCTTCACACATGACCTGCAGTCATTTCTTATGTAATGTCATGAAATCCTTCCCTGAAATCAAATGATTTTATCAGTTAATATTCAACATATTCATTCCATGTCTTGTTTTATGACTACATGATTAAAAACAATACAAACTGTGTAACAGACTTGAGCTAGCTGTCAGCCAGCTAAAGTAGAATATGTCAATTTATAGCTTGCTAATAGAACATACATTTCTTTCTCTCAATATTGCAATGGATGAAGGTCAACCTTACATTCATGTTCGAATGCTATGTGCAGTTATCTTTCACAAGATACTGAACATTTTGAGGTATAAGAATGGTAAAACTAGGGACCAGCTCATGACAGGCTTTCACCAGTCATATGAATCATTACTACATTATGACGCACTCTCACACAGTGGTTGTCTTGTGGTTATGGGTTTACGTGTTCTCCTCGTGGTTGGTTTGTAAAAACAAACAGCCATAAGCGGAGCTGATACAGCGAATTATGAGCCGTAGTTTCCCCGTCAGTAAACATACCGCCTAGCTGTCGTAGCAGCAGGATAGGTGAAGCAGACATGCTGGATGGGCCGGAATAGCAACATGTTACCAAGCTTGCTCCGGATCCAGAATACTAGCAGTGCAACCAGCCGCTTTCACCGCCTGCAGAAGGAGGATTTTTCCCTCAGAAAACGCCTGCTTTGCCGGTTTTCTTTATACGCATGTTGTCTACGCCGTTTTAACATCCAATGCAGGATGCTGCAACCGCCTTTAATCCACACCAAGAAGCGAGCGGGATTAAGGAAGACACGACTGCAAGTGAGGCTTAGTGTCTGGGCAGATACTGGAAGTTAGCGTGTAATGTGTGCTTGCAGGGTTTCTGCAGGGTCTTAAAAAGTCTCAAATTTGACAATCTCAATTTTTGGCCTTAAAAAGTCTTAAATACGTCCATATTTTGCATATAGGTCTTAAATTAAATTTAGTCAGGTCTAATATGTACGTTCATTTACCGCTTCCGTCATCACCTTTTTTTTGTTTTGTTTTGGGGAAATGTGCTGGTGAGATTCACAGTCAGCTCTGTGTGTTTTACATCTTTCTGAAGTAACCAGGAATGTAAGTGGCATTTTGCCAACAGCCCGGTCGGGATTTATTGCGGTACACTTCGCCAGTTCCGGAAAGACTTCGAATCTGCTACAACTATGGGAAAGTGTGTGTTGGCTTGAACAACCAGAATTCAGTTGGTTAAAATCTGAACCTCATAATGAATTTGAAGAGCAGTGTACGCTCTGCAAGAGGACCCTCAACTTGGGCACATTTGGTGTGAAAGCGCTGGTGTCACACACAAAATCGTAAAAACATCAGTTAGCTTCTAAAAGTCTCCAGCGAAGTCACGCTATCACACACTTCTGTACGCTTTTGTCACCAGTTCCCGGTCCAAGTTCATCCAGTTCTGCTCGACCCAAACTCTGCGCTGAACACACCAGGGTTAATATAGTTAACTAAATTAAATTAAATCCACAGGAAAAACTAAACTAAAACTACTTTATCACTTTTAAACTAATTAAAAATAAACAAATAAAAAAAACTGAAAAACTACATTAAAATAAAAACTAATGAAATTTAAAAACTATAATAACCCTGACACACACTCGCTCACTCCATTCTTCATTGTTTGAGTTGCTCTGTGAATGGCGATACGTTGGGTTATTTTTTGGCACTGCATTTTTTCTTACTTTTTCTTACCTCTTGTAGGTCTTAAATTTAGTTCAAAATGGTCCTAAAAAGTCTTAAATTTGACTTGTTCAAACCTGCAGAAACCCTGCTGCTTGTGAGCTACAGTGTTTTTTGAGTTTGTGGACCATTGAGTCCTTTTTTCATTGCTGTTACAGCAATGTAAGAGCATTTCATTGCAGCACTTTTCCCCTTAGCTCAGTGGTTCTCAAACTTTTTCTGACACGCCTCCCTTTGGATGAAGAAGAATCCCTACTATTTGCATTGAAAATATGTTCCAAACAAGATCAGATCAGTTATATTTGTGCTGGAAACTGCGCAAAAACAAGTTGGGCTCAGGTCTCTGTACTCAGAACTACACTAGTGGCTGCAATGAGCCTGTTTTTCACTGCAAATTCTCTCAAAGCGGGGCTTTCAGGCTAGTTACTGACACTCTGACTTCATGCTCAATGTTCAGCTTGGATCTGTATTTTGTTTTAAGAAAGGCAACAGCAGAAAATCCTATCTCGCAGAGATAGGAAGTGGCAAAAGGAAGCAAAATCCTCACAGCCCTCTGACCAACGAGAACATGCTCCCTCTCCACACCAATCCAGAACTCTCAGTGTCTGTGACACAAACTTCAGTCTCAGGGAGGAGTCAGACGTGGCCTCGATGAACTTGTCCTCTTCAGCAGAGTTGAAGTCAGCAGGTGCTGCTGCAATGAAGGGATCTCTCACCCAGTCATACTGGCCACTGCTGTCTGGGAAGTACTTTTGGAAGAAACATCCCAGTGAGCATATGTGCTCCCTCAAGACACCCAATCACTACTGTGGCATCCAAATCATTCATTTCAATGAATTCACTTAGATTCTCAAAAGCTGATCTTGAGCTGATCTTGTCTGCCAGGTGAGGAAGGTGAGTATTTTGTATGATTTAGATTTACGTCATTCAGCTTTCCAAATATGTCACTCAGATAGGCCAGTTTCATCAGAAACTGTTCATCTTTAAACTTGACTGCAAGTTCCTCCATGCGCTCCTCCTTCAGGAATACTTGAATTTCTTCTCGTAGCTCAAGAACTCGCGGAAACAATTTAACCTGCGAGAGCAACCGGGCTTTGCTGTGTAACAACACAGCTGAGTGTTGCGCTCCCATCTCTTCACACAGTGCAGAGAACAGTCGTGCTTTCGGAGGTCTTGTCTTAATAAAATCGACTGCGTTGATAACATTGTTCAATTCAGGGCTCATCTGTCTCGCAGCCAACACCTCCCTGTGTATAATACAGTGCATCCATTGAGCTTTTGCTGAGACCCTCATGACGAGTGCCCTCAGCCCATTCTTCTTTCCTGCCATGGACTGTGCTCCATCCGCTCAAACACCCAAACACTTCTGCTATTCCACTCCGTGTTCTGCCAGGTAACTGTCAATAATGTTGAAGACCTCGTCAGATGTAGCTCTCTTCGCCACATAATTGCGAAACAGCAAATCTTCATCAAGCGACTCAGATGTGACGAATCAAATATAAGCAATTAGCAGGCAGTCTTTATTGCTGTCAGTGGCCTCATCTACTTATATGGCCAACCGGTCAGCTTGCAGTTTTTCCACCAGTTGATCTTCCAGATCATTGGGAATGTCACATATGCGCCTTGAATCGGTGTCGTTAGACAGGGGACAGCCTTTAATTTTTCGGCACTTGTTTCATTAATCATAATGGACACCATATCTGTAGCTACGGGGAGGATGAGCTCCTCCGCCATCATGTGTGACTTCTTACATTTTGCAATTCTGTGTGCGAGCCTGTATGATGCCAGTTGTGCTTTGCTGCTCACCGATGCTGCTGCTTCAAAGCGATTTACCTGCTTGCGATATTCATCCAGTTTTCTCTTGAAGAAATCTGGTGACTTACTGACATGGGAGGGAAGTAATGTCTCCAAATGTCTTTTCAGTTTATTGGGTCTCATGCCGTCAGCTGCCAGAGTTTTCAGGCACAAAACACAAACGGGTCTCTCTTCCGCTCCTGCCACATTCACTGTGAATCCAAGGGAAAGATATGCGTCGTCATACTTTATGGATTTGGGCTTTGGCGGTGAGTCATCATCACCGTTGCTCGATTTGTCGGCTGATTTTCTTTTCATTGTTGAAAAGTATCTGTTCATTTTGCCTTTCTTCTTCTGTCGCTGCACTGTCTCTTTCTGTGTCTGTGAGTGTGTGTGTGTGTGTGTGTGTGTGTGTGTGTCTCTCTCTGTCTGTCTCTGTCTGTCTCTCTCTGTCTGCCTCTCTCTCTCAATGTGAAAAATGGGTCCATTAGGTTTACCATGAAAAAAAAACAAAGAGGGGGAGCGGTCACACGCCCTCCCCATCAGGCCGCCACGCCTACCACACAGTTTGAGAATCACTGCCTTAGCCCATGAAGGCTCAAATCCATTACCACTAGTAAAGAAACACAGGGGCTGATCTAGGGGAACAGCCCCTTAATGGAAGCAGCAACTCGATCAACACACTACCATACGAGAGGAAGAAAAATAACACAATTGGCACAGCGATAAAGCACTAATAAACAAATCACATCTTCATGGACGCACGGAAACTAGAGGTGAACAGACGAGGAAACTATCTAAGTGAATAACACACACTCCAGAATAATGCAGAGATGAGCGCCGAGTCTCTCTCTCCTGTCTTGGAACAGCTGCAACAATTATCTACCATTCAGAGACACATTCCCCATTCTCCCTTGTCCCTTCTTTGTCAAGTCTGAGAAAATAACCCTCATTGTGTCACCATAGGTACCTGGGTTTGGGGTTTAGTGTGGTTGAAGAAGGAAGCTATCAGTTCACACTAGCGCATAAAGACACTGATGGCATAGAGCCATAGGCAGTTATGTTAACCACTGTGCCACTGTTGCTGTGATCACACATGTAGTCCTCTCACTGATTTGAGCGAGGGAAGTGTGTCAGGCTTACAGTGGCTTGGCCCACAAGGGCTGCAGAAAAAACAAAGACGGCTCTGTGAAAAATGTTGTCATTAAAGCGGAAGATGACATGGCAAAGCATGTATGACCAAAGCCTGTGTAATGCCACTTGAGACTGAACATTGTTACCATTTTATGGATCCACTGTTCTTTTCCATGTCAGCTCCTCATGTCCTCCTGTGATTCTAATACATCAATTTGCCCTCAAATGATTCTTGAAGTCTGATGCTGATACTGCATTAAGTGCACTGGTGACATGATTTATATTGTTAGTCTCTATTGTCTTGGTGTCGCTTTCAGGGTGTTCAGCCATCCACAGGTAACAGCATTAAGAGTGTCTGTTCACAGCTATGAGGTTGCTGCTAATGACAATAAAACAGGAATGTGTTTTTAAATCAAGGACAATCCTGATTTACAAAAACATTCTCGGAAGAAATCAGAGGTGGCCACATGCTCTTGAACCACAAGTAGGATTTCCTTGTTTCTCTTTCATTTTTTAAATGCCTCTCTGAGAGACAACATTTGTGAATGAGGCCAATTGTTCAGTTAACCCTTCAATTATATCCTAAAGGGCAAATAGCTTGGAAGCAACAGCATAGGAAATTGGCAAATAAAAAAGTACCAGAGACAAGGGAAAAATCCTTGAAAATATCAATGTGTTATTTAACCTTGGTTATTTGTAACGACAAGAGAAGCAGAATTTGAGCAAGAAAATTATTTTGTGACCTTTGGGAATAATGTACAAGAATTGAATGTTGGTGGTTAACATTTCTGCAAACCACTGATATGTTCTCATTTGTATGTAATATATGTGCTATATTAACATTTCTACAGTATGTGTCTAATCAAGTTCACATTCTGTGTTTATGATTGGACTTTCATTACAGATGGTGCGGGGGATGGAGTTAAGCTAGGCAAAAAAGTGACCGCAATCGATACGGTTCAACATTTATGCAACAGAAGTGCAAAACCACTGGATCATTTTAGGGTGACCTTGGGGCAATTTCCGGTGTTTGTGGTTAAAAAAACCCAACATTTTTGATGAGAAGATGGGAAATCTCAGGTATTTTTAAACCAAAATGTGATTTTTTTTTCCTAACCCTAACCAAGTGGTTTTGATCCCTAAGCCTAACCAGACCAACACAGACACAGAGTTATTGCAAAATAAAACAGCAACTTAAACTAGAACTGGAAGCTGTTATGAACGGGGGCCAAGCCCCCCTGCGCGACTTGGGCCCCGTGGAAGTTGGCCCCAAAGGATGATCTCAAATTTGGTGTTAATAGCATTTAGTTTGACAGAGATATCAAACAGTTTACATTTTTATAGCTAGCTACAGAAATGTGTTCGTTAATAATTAGCAAATTTTTTGGCAGAGCAAAATCTGTCAAAATCTAAAAGTTCGAAAAAGTAGGTTTTCCAGTTTTTGCGATTTTGCGAAAAAACTTTCGAGGCGGAAGCAGGCGCGGCCATTGGGAGCGCGTCTGCTCTCATACGCGTTCCCTCGGCCCCTTGGGCTTGGCCCCCTAACTACAGAATTGTAAAGTTGCAACATAAAGAAATGTAAAGTTTCAACATATCCATGGTTTGCGTAAGTGTTTGCCAACATTTATTGTACTGATTGGGTTGGTACACCGTATGTAACAAAGTCATCTAAAATGAGCTCAGCTATTAGAGTTTCAACATGTCATGATCTTCATTCATCTTCATGTAAAAAACACACGTTAAAGTTGCAGGCTTTGTTGAGCAAGATAATCTCCACAGATGAACACCACTTTTATAATTTATAACCCTTGATGTAATCACCAGACGTTAAAAGCATATTTTACAATTATGGTGGCATGAAACTTAATGAATTTAAGGTTACTGAGGATGAATTGAGGGAGTCTCAAGGCCTAAGAAAAGGAGCTGCTCTGTAGGCTGGTAAAGTACTAAAACAAGATTTTCTTTGTTTCACTATCGTTACATCAGAATTAACATAGCCGCAACATACATACATACATACATCATACCTCATCACTTGGCATCCTGCAAACAGCTTTTTTTTGTTTGTTTGTTTTTTTTGTTCACTCGCTTTCAAATTAAATGCACCCACCAGATGACTCAAAATCTTTACGACATGAGGCGGCGGTGCTCATACTGCCTTTGTCCTCCGAGGTGCCAGAATCAACAAAAATTTAAATATCTTGTAGCTGCTTTGATTTTAAAAATGAAATTAGTTCGACATAAACATACATATTTAGACATATGTTTGATGTGAGCACCAACAGGACTTTTTTTCATTGAAATCATGAAGTTCTCCGATTATTATTTTTGTTTCAAACATACAGTATTGAATATATCTCCGATAAAGAATCTACTTTTAGATGCCCATCTTTCTGTTTCAAACTAAACCTGACCAAAAAAAAATTGAGATTGTAGCTTAGCCTTTGAGATGTGCACAGTGGAATGGAATATCCTTCAACAATTTAACTGAATTTGCAGATAAGGCATCTTACATTTTACAGCGCAACTATAATTGACAATCATGATAGATCACTGATTGAGAAATTGTTATTTATAATAACTGGAAAGAAGTCTGTTCTATAAGCTATGCGTTCTGCATCCTCTGACCTTTACAGGGCCCTAGGGATACATGGGAGAAGGAGCTATCTGTCACAATCAATGATGAAGAATAGGAAAATATCTGGAGACATATTCAATCAATGTCAGTCTGTAATCATACCAAAGCAAAACATTTTAGGATTATACACAGAATGAATATATCCTCCAACTGTAGACATCACTTCGACCCTACTCTTTCACCACAGTGCCTTAAATGCAAGACAGAAATTGGTACTCCAGCTGACTGTCTTTTGGTATGCAGAAAGCTACAAATGTACTGGTCTAATTTGTTATCTGAAATAGAAAAAATATTGGATTTGGAACTGGAGATGGATCCAGTATCCCTCATCCTTGGTACAGTGCAACAAGCCGGGAACCCAGAAAAAGGCCTGTCCGATATTTAATAGCTTTGCTATGAAGTTATGTTGCTGTTGGCATAAATAATATTTTGAAATAATAGTAGTAATAGCACTGGTAAAAAATTTTTTTTATTTTTTTTCTTCTCCGTGGATGATGGCACCCTTAGTATTCGCCTATACAGCCCATGCCTAAGGCTGGCTCTGATGTAGTACATTTATGGGAAAAGTTTCATTATGTGTCCTTCAATCAAAAGCTATCATGCATTGCTTTTAGGGGTGACTATATTGAGAAAAACAAGATAATGCTGAGTCCAAACAGTTGTAAATTAGATTTTCCTTTAGGCCAAACCTTCCAAGAATTAGTCACAGTGTAGGAAGATAAATGGAAAACTTAAGCACAAGAACTGCAGCCTTGAGGAAAACATTTGGGATTTCTTCATGTAAAGCTAGTGATATGTATTTTAAAATCATGTTGTTCAAATATATTAAAGAAATGTCAGGCTTTGAGTGGCTTTAAAATGTCACATGATTCTGAGACTTAAAGCAAGCCACCCACAATGGCTGCAAATATCACAGGATGCGGACATTTTACATAAGATGCATTCAAAATGGCTATTGTTTCTTTCACTAATTCAGTCCGTCTGTGAATATTTGAGAGGATTCTCCCCGGCTTAGCACAGGAATCTCTAATCCGCATTAAATCAGTTACACCATATTGGCTGACTGGCTCCGGCAGTGCTGTTTACTGCGCCTTGCCAAGACAAAGTGAAAAACTGGGGCTCTGACTGAATAAGGGTGCTGGGATGGAAAGCAGGAACATTTGCTCTTTTTGTGGCTATTTAAACACGTGGGTGGACATTTTCCACAGCATGATGGTACAATTTCAGTAGCTTTTCTTCTTGAAAATAAAACTGTGTTGGTATCCATAAATATACTTTTTAAAATTCTTTCATTCACCTTATTTAATCAGGAAAGTTGCTGAACAAATTCTCCCTTGTGGCAACAATGGAGTAAAGTGGCAGTTGTACGTTAACAATATATAGATTGTAATGCTTGGATATGAACTAAGAAAAAACCCTAAGGACACCAAATGTAATGTGTAGGGTAACTATAATCCACCCTTCCCAGAAGCTGTTCAGACCTGGTTATCAACATGCATCCTTAGTTATGAGCTCCCAAGTGGACAAGTCCATCAGATGACATCTGGTATTAACATATGACTGGAGTGAACATTTGCCTCATAAGATGACCCAAATAATTAAGAACTATTAAGTTTATAAAGTTTCTCTGAACTCAACAACTCTCAAAATTGAGTGATTTTTTAAGACATAGAAGTAATATAGTATATAATACTACATTTTGTTGTACAATTTTACATGTACAGCAGTAATAAAACGGTGTCTTCTTTCATAAATGTTGCATGAATGTTGAAATTACATGAAAAAGGGCTTGTCCAAACAGCTGCTAAATGTAGGCAGGTAGCACACACTTGCGACACAGAAGCAGATGGGCTGGTACAGAGGTGTTGCTACAAACAACTTCATGTATTGCACCTAATGCAGAATTTACAAGAAGCACGGATTATTTATAATTTGTCATGGACAGCATGGATAGCTAATGTTTACTGTATTTGTAGAATTACCACCAAATGAAATGGTGTTTTTCATAAATTTAGTGTAATCAGTCAGTTGAAACAGTCACAAAATATTTGCAATGTTTTCATTTGAACCTTTTTTTTTTATTATTATTTTTTGCTCTCAAGCTCCAGAAATATTTGTAAGCTACCTCAGGATGAGGGTGAGTGGATAATAACTGAATTTTCATTTTTGGGTGAACTGTTCCTTTAAAGTGAAACTCTCGCCAAAAAGCAACCAAGGCTTTATTTGTGATTGAATATGAATCAAACCTTCGTGTAAAAGCATAATTACGACGAAAGAGGCACTGTTAAGATTTACTGTGGTTTCGTTTCTGGGCAAGCTCATTTTCAATGGGGTGCAGGGGCACCCCCATTGAAAAGCATCAAAGCAGCAAGCATCAAAATCGCTATTTTTAAAACACTAAGAAGGCTCGACACAACATGAAACTTTGCTCGTAGTATCACCTGGGTCTCTACACATGAACACGAGCATTGAGAACATTGTTTGTGTACTCAGAGTTCACTAAAAAGAAGGTTTTTGAACTACTCACCGTTGGAGCTGGATCTTCGGCACGCCGCCGTCAAGGCAGACAAGAAGGTTTCGAAACATTACAAATGATATCTTTGAGAATGTGGTTGTGTCATACTCATTAAATCAACACCTTGTTGAGATCCAACCACAATGTGAGCCAGATCCCCGCTGTGCCAAGCCAATAAATCACTGAATTGCATTTTTTTGTTATCCAGGTAAAACATCCAGATCCAGATCACATGTTGTGGTGGGAATAAGGTCATTGTCTCTACATCAACATTCCTTCTGGTAGCTGCTTTTGGGGACTTTGCATTATGCTGCTCAAGACAGACTAGAAAACCAGCCAATCACTTGGCAGCAGGGCTTACTGTGAGCAAATGACCAGCAGCTTTATTTCTTCTTTCTAGTCAACTTTGTCTTGCTCACAAAATGTAAAATGCAAATTTTATGCAGATGTTCTGCTCTGCATAAAGTATGGACATACTACTTAATCAATATGTGACTGTAAAAAGTTTCCTTCTTTATCTCTAGGACACAGTTGTGCACACTCAGACAATAACACACTCAGACAGTAACATAATATCAGAATGTCTGCACAAACTAATAAACTGAAGTATTTTTTGAACCCACAGCGTCAAGCCCATATGCTCATGCTTCAAATACACTTCCCCTTATTTTGGGGAAAGTATTGGTAAATTAACTTTCTGTCATACCCACCTTCTTCTTTGTTGGCCCAGAGAGCAAAGATCATTGGTGCTGCAGATTGCATGCATATACTGATCAAAGCGCCCTCTCCAGATCCATTCCCATTCCTCACAGAAAGCTATTAACATCCAAATAATATCAGATGCAAACTGCTACCTTGTGAACGTCGTGGCCTGTTAGCCAGGAGGAGCACTCTCTTTTGTGCTGCTGAATAGTTTCATGGTGATGCGTCTCGCTCAGGGTGCTGGTGGAGATGGGTGGCTGATTGGTAAATGATGATATAAAACTCAATTTTATAAAAATGTAACATAGGTGACAGAGGTTATGACCACCTGCTTCATAGTAGAGCGCACAACTGGGCTGAAGGTCAGGTGGATGTGCCTTGATAATGCAGGTTAAGAACTCATATACACCCTGGAGAATGCACACTTAATGCCAGTGGCCTGCTGTACACTGCACAATATGGCAATGAGTCATGCCATGTCACTTTCATTTGATCTCAGTAACTGTGTGTCCCTCCGCTGACGTGGCATTCACAGCATCAAAGATGTTTTGCCATAGCTGTGTTTTTGACATTACTGTAACGCCAGTGCTGACGCTTTGGAGGATCACATGTTTTCGTTGTTTAATTTGATTTAACAATACATCCCTTTCACTTCTTCTACCTACTACCCTTTTTTGGTGGCACTCTCCAATCACTGCGCTAGTGTCAGCTATTCGCACACGGCACAATATCTCATTATATGGTGTTTAGTGGACATTATCTATGCTAATTACAAACAAGCGGCCACATGACTCAATTTACGTGGGATTCATCATTAAGCACACCTGGGTTAGAGCAGATTCGGATAGTAAGAATGTTTGGTGCATCTGGAGTTGACTGTAGTTGAAAGTAATAGAAAATATAAGACATGTTGCTGCATGAGGCATGAGACAGACATACAGACAGATGTAAACATCTGACAAAATACTCAAAATGCCTTCTTAGGTACTTCCTGATACAAAAGGGGTCATCCAGAACAATTTCATTTGCCATGATCACACACACACACACACACACACACACACACCTACACACACACACACACACACACACATACACACACACACACACACACCACACACACACACACACACACCACATCGCCCTTTTCTTTTACTGCAAAGGCTCAGCAGGTGCTGGTCCTGTAATAGTGTGTAGTTACAGGAAGTGAGTACAACAGAGGCAGACGAGGGGATTAGCTAACATTGTGGTGGAAGGAGGGAAACAGGAAGAAAAGGTGACTGGGTAATAGACAAGACAGAAAAGAGGTGTGAAGTGTGAGTGTGTGTGTGGTGTGTCTGACTGTAAATCACAACAACATAACATGAACCACGGGCCCACAGAGTCGTGTTACCCTGTTCCTACTGGAAGAACACACCGCAAGCTCACACGCACACACACACACACACGCACACGCGCGCTTCTCTCTAAGTTGTAGCACACTACCCTCAATATATTATTAATACGATTTTTTACCTGTAATAAATGCTGGAAATTGATTAAATGGTAGTATGACAAATGATATTTTCTACTCTATCCTATCTATGTCTATGTTCTCATTCCACACTCTTTAAATGCAGCAGCGGGGTCGGTGGCCTGAAGTTTAAAAAAAATTGACACAATACCCACCCAGCTAACATCAATTATAGGCATCAAGTGCTCCACAGTCAACTTAGCAATAATATAGTATGTTACATGCTACGATTT
Organism: Sparus aurata; assembly: GCF_900880675.1. Taxonomy (NCBI): domain Eukaryota; kingdom Metazoa; phylum Chordata; class Actinopteri; order Spariformes; family Sparidae; genus Sparus; species Sparus aurata. The sequence goes on along the minus strand of NC_044207.1, from coordinate 5,338,961 downwards.
AAACTTTCATAATAATGCAAATAGTTCACATACAGTATTATGACATTTAATGACTTTTGGACTGTTATTTCAGAAAAACGTTAATGGTTTTGTTAGGCTAAGGCACAAAAACTACTACTGCTACAGCTACTAGGGAAGGTTGAGGGAAAATATCATACTTTGGGTTTAAATAACTACTGTATGTGCAGTCTCTTTAACTGACAGTAACTTCAGTGAAATAAATGCACAGGTGCGTCACTTCAAGTTTGGTCTGGTATCAGAATCAGATCAGAACTGGAAAAAAAATGGATGATGCTGCTATAGAGCGCAAGTGTGGAAATAAAACCACTCTCCCTACACCTTACTTCTACAGTCACCATATGGCGTTCATAAACACATACACACAAATATACATGGCATAGAACATCTTCTGCTCTATTATTCTTATGTCACTTAATGTGGTCCGGTATAAATCCAAGCCTTTTAGCTGTCTTCCACTTACTATAATATGGCCATCACCATTAGAATGCACACACACACATATGCCACACACGAGGCGTCTTCTCTATAATAAGGCTATCACCATTAAAGCTGTCAGGGCTGGAGTGTTGAGTATTACTGCCGAGAAATTACACCTCACTCGCCCTGCTTGAGACCGTGTGACCTGCAAACACACGCGAGCCCAAGCCATCTGTCCCAACACACACCAATGACTCTAGGTGCGTATGATGTTGACTGTATCTGCATGTGTGTGTGTTTCTCTGACCATGCCCATCCTTGCAACAGGGAGAATTATCTCTGCCATGCGTCAGGGATGGAGTCCACAGTCCATCCCTGTTTCACACAACCAAACACGTACACAAACACACACACACACACACACACACACACACACACACACACACACACACACACACACACACACACACACACACACACTGCTGTTGCTGCTAGTAATTAGCACCAAGGACAAAGTAAAGGCTCATAGGATGTCATTATGACAATCCATCCACCAGCTGTCAAAACATTCTACAACATGGCAACATTAAAAGATTACCAAAGTCATTAAAATACATTGTTTGTACTGACTGTCATGTACTGCTAAATACAATACATGAAGGTCATTACAAAACATTGAGCCAATCTGTCTGCACAGTGTTTAAGATATTTTGCTCCACAATTAAGGAGTTTAATTTTAAATCAAACCTGCTGGTGGTACTAATTGAGAAGTCAGGGGATCAACAAATTCATTAGAATGAATATTCTGGAGAGTACGACTGTTTTAACACATCCTCCTACCTAAATAAGTGAATATTTCATTTGCCAATGACTCCCAGAAAGACATATATCCCCACTCCCAAAACAGTTGCAGACTGTTGCAGGTATATTGGACCTTCGTCTAATAGCATAATTGGACCTCAGTCATACACACACACATGGTTTGGGTTAAAATAACTGTTCTATATGTTGAATACATAACTTACGTAAGTAAGTTGAGAGGACTCATTGTTGACTTGCAGTCTACTTAGTGAGAGTCCTGTGATTATTTGACCCTACCATTCACCCCAACTCCCTCCCTCTGTGGATTTTGGCACCCTTTACACTCCAACTGACTTCCTCTTTTGCTGGAGTGTGTTTAAATGTCAATCCATGTAAAAGTTATGGCAGTATTGTTATCATGATCATGATAACCAAAAGTGGTGGACCAAATTAAAAACAGTGCAATCATCCCTAGAGCTACACTTCTCCAAAGAGACAAAGAAAGCCACAGGGATATCTTCCAGTGCTAATAGTCAATGTAATGAGATGGTCAATTGACAAATAAATAATCCAGTTTACAAGGGGACAAGGTAAATTATTTTAATGTCTCCAAACACAAGGGTTTTATCAGATAAAGACTATGTTTGAGTCCATTGTGCTACATCTATTTTAGAAATTAGTGTGTTTATCTGGATGCCAACAGTGTGAACAGAGTGGAGTTGTGGTGGGTGCCTATCTTTTAGTATCCTTTGGGCTTTGCCCAGACATCTCATTTCAAGGATGGGTACCAATGATGTTCTGGGCAATTTTAAACACTCGCTGTAGAGCCTTTCTGTCCTTGGCCGTGCCATGCCAGTTTGTGGTTCCTGATTCCAGTCAGGCTGCTTTCTATTGCCCCTCTGTAAAAGAGAATCTAGCTAAGAAAATTGGTCACTGACTGAGATGTGAAAAATATTAGTAATGACATCAGCTAGCTGATTTGCACATGCTGTAGTACATTGTCAGGTGCATTATCTGCACCAGCTGTCTTATTTAGTGTATTCACTCGAAGTATGATTTTTCTCACATCTGCTGTGGTTACTGACAGCATTCAGTCCTCTGGACTTGGAGTAAACTTTACAGCTGAGGCTTTGTTGAGGGGATCAAAGAAAGCATAAAATGTGTAACACATAAACACAGCTGATAGAGTAAAAAAGAAATAAAGCACTCATCTGAGCATTGTTGCTGCTATATTTAAGTGCAAGATGTGTCCTCCTCAAGACTGATGTTGTTATTCTGAGTGGGAGCATCTCTGAACATTTTCCAGTTTGTGCAAATAAAACAGTCCTGTAGGGCTGCTGTAGCTTCATCTGTCCACACATTAACCGTTTTTACAGATGGCTTTAGCCTCTTCATCAGCTTTATGGAAGTCAGCAGGAGAAGCAGATACATATGAGCTGATAGGCCAAAGTGAGGACCTGAGATTCTTTTGTAGCTGCTAGTAATGTTTGTATTTGCATAGTCGAGGATATTTCTTCCGTTGGTGGGGATCTGGACATGCTGGTGGAATTTTTTAAGGGTACAATTTGACAAGCCAACTATGTCAGAAACAGACACGACTATTTTAAAAAAAATTCTGTCATTATGAATAATAAGCAGACTTTGAGAATGTACAAGTCTGACAACTTGCAGCAAGTCTTTCAAATCCCTTGTGCTTCCTGTGGATGAAGTAGTGTATGAGGCGCGTGTGTAGTTATTGATTTGGGCTAATTCATTCAACAGTTTGATAGCCTCTTGCAGGGGTTGTGAGGGCCTTGCAAAGAGAGTAAGACATTATCAACATAAAGACTGATTTCATGTCACAGACAGGCAGTTTGAATTCCTTTGATGTTACTCATCTGCTGAAAGTACAGAAAATACAGCAGCAAGGTTTTGATGACTACAACAACAATTGAAGTATTCACCCAGCTTTGTAAGCATGATACTGATATGTATTCTTTGGAAGTGGGGAAGAGGGGATACTTAAGTCAAATCCTGCTTAGGCACCTGGCAAGCCTTGCAAAAGCCCTGCAACAGTATGTTCCAGTTGAGGATGTTGGACTGTGATATAGAGACTTTCATCATGTCCTCAGTCTGTCTGTCAGCATCAGTCACCACACTGAGAGCCTGCTCAGGCTTTGGCTTAGTCAGCGCCACTCTCTGAACAAGCACCACCACACCCCTGCTGTTCATGTCCACACTCAGATAACATGTACGCATACATGCGATTATCCATCCAGTCACATGCACACACACAGATGAGAAATACATAGGTAAAATTCTCCATATATAGATAGAAAAAATGAACCCGCTCTTTCTCATATACACTACAGTAACACACACACAGACACACACTTGTCAGTTCATCAGCTCAACCAGTGACAAGTGGGCCTGCCAGTCTGCCTGTCTCTGTCAGCCTGACAAATGATGAGTGTGTGCACAGCTAGCATCTTGGAGCCCTCTGATGTACCGGGAGATACACAACAATGCAACATACACAAGCACACTCACACACATACAAACACGTTTAGGGACATTATTTAGATCTATATTAATTTCCTGGAGACCTGCCCTCACTTACTTAAACCTAACCTTACTCCAACCTTAGACAAAGTCATCACCCTAATATGTAATGATTTACAGAATGGGGACTTGCAATGGGTCCCCACAACATGATTAATAGAGAAGAAAATCCATTGGAGCTGTGCTTCCTGAAGCAATGGGAGAAGAAGCAATTAGAAACTCCTTTGTGCTGAGCTTCCACTTTACCCTACTTGTCTTACCTTTTAAACTGCTTTTCTCAATGATAATACAAGATAGTTTGCAGTTTAAAGCATGATGATTTCTCTGAAGCTTTCCCTTTACCTTATAATTTAACTTCCCTAAGAACATATAGTTTCAAATAGAACCCGAGAGTTTGAACAACACCTCTTGGACACAGAGGTCTGTAGTTTGAGAGTGTAAATGGCACAAGTTATTCCATCCTGTTATGACCTGTCTTGGTCTGCCATGCAGTGACTCATGATAAACCCATGTTTGCCAACAGTCTCAGTGGCTCAACAAGACCTGGGTTGGTGACCCTGAACCTGACCCGGGTCTCATACCACTGACAGTGACGCATCTATAACAACTCGAAGTTCATCGAAGGGTTGTGGAATTGCTGTAAGCTTCCCCAGATATTGTTGCTGGCTTGTAGCCCTCTCTGCCACAAACTACACGCTAGCCAAATCAAGACTTTTTAACTTTTAAAAGGGAAATTATACCTCTGTTATTTAGGTTTACTGTAGGGAAGATGAAAAATGATCTTTGGTCTCAATTCTGGGATGGAAGTAGTGACCAAAATAAGTAACCATCAGAGCTTGTTATGATTGAACTAAAACTTGAACCCAAACGCACAACTCAGGAGACAAAGTGAACAAATGAACAAATCTTTATTGCAAAGTACAACAGAAAAGCACTCACTAGGAGGGAAAAAACACAACGACAGCTAATAACCAAAAACCACTCTAAAGAGGGAAAAATCTACAAAAAGGCAAAGTAACAACGAAAATACAAAACCTGGCGAAGCAGGGGCATGAAACAAAGGGCTTGGCAATCCTTAGCAAGACGAGGGCTTGGAGCTGGTTCTCTGACAAGACAAGATGAACTGGCACAGACAAAGGGAGACGCAGACCAGATATAGACATGGTAACAGGGAACAGGTGGAGACAATCAGGGTGGGGAAGGCAATCAGGCTGGGGGGAAGGACACAAGGGGAAGTGGCAAGTTACCTGAAACGAGAGGAGAGAAGGAGTTTCAAAATAAGGCAGGAAACCATGGAACAATACACAGGGCACCTAAGCACGGCCAGCTTTCTTGGCCATGACAGAGCTAAACCTGTTGACCAACAAAACATTACATTTTATATACTGGGCCCTCAAAGTCCTCTCTGAAACTCTACCTATGATGGCTTTTGTCATAGAGATAAACCATATATATTGTTGGAAAGGTCTCGACCTAGAGAGAAACACATGTAGCCTAAATATTACTGACTTTTGAACCTTGACCTGGGTACATGTTTAACAGTTTAAAAGTCCCATATTATACTGTTTTTCATCAATTTCACACAGCTTTCAGAGGTCCAACAACACTGTATTTGAAATGTATTGCCTCAAACCCATCCATGGTCCTGAATTTCAGCTGTCTAAAAGTCGCTCAGTGAGCTCTATTGAGAGCAGGCTGTTTCTGTGCCTGCACCTTTAAATGCTAATGAGCTCCGTCTGTCAATGTCTGCCTTGAATGCTACACGCCCCTCTCAGGGAGACAATGCTGCTTACGCTAGCGGTAGCTTGCACTAATGGTTACACATCTGTGGGGCGCTGTAAAATCGAATTTTTTTTTTTAGAAAGAGCACCATCAAACAGTTACATAAGAGAACACAGATAATTTAACCGCCCAGATAACTACACAAAGTGAAAAACGATGAACAATGTGAAAGCCATGGTTTCCGCTGTAGTAGTGTCTATAGCAACCACCATAGCAGCGATATATATAGCAACCGCACAATTTTCTGGTGAAACCGTCAAATATCTTCGTAAAAACTAACAAACTAAAGACTGTATATTCACTGAGCGAGGCTTATGAAAAGCAAAGTGCATATTTGTTAACAAAAATGTCATCAAAACAAATTTTTATGCAATACCTAGATTAAAATATTGCATGCTTCGTCGGAAATGGCAGCCATGCTTTTTGTTCTCACGGCCAGAAATTTGATAGTCACATGACTGTAGGCAATGGAAAAGAATAGGCCAATTTTTTTTTTTTTTTGACATCTCAACATTTTAGAGGTGTTATTGTGAAACTACTAAATTTTAGCCTGTGGACCAACGTAGCTATGAAACATTTTCATGTGAGACTGGGTTGTCATGAAAGTGTAGAGCAACAGAGTAATCACTGCCATTTCTACGTATGGCGCTTTAGTGTTCACTTATACGTTGCTTCAACTTCCTAGTGGTTTTACCGACACACATTAATCTACATGGAGTGTGTACACAACTCCTGCAAACAGCTACTTCACTGACAGCACTGTGACTGCAAGGATATACTGCCCTAAAATGCTTTTATTTATGTTATTTACACGCTTTTTGATATAAAAGTTACGATTAAGACAAACAATATGAGGCGTCAAAACAATTTCGAATCCAGTCCACAATGTGCGACTGCACTGAGATATTTTGAGTATTTACCTGTTGCTTTTTACCAAAGAAATTCAGTAATGGCCCCGTCTCTCCCACCTCACTGTTCGAACAATTGCGCCATAGACCTAATTCCCGGTTCCACTATACCCAAGGGGCGCCTGTACTCCGTCTCTGTACACGAGAGAGAAGCCATGAGAGACTACATTTCAGCATCACTAGAAGCGGGCCTGATTTGTCCCTCAGCATCACCAGCAGGGGCAGGGTTTTTCTTCATGAAAAAGAAAGATGGGTCTCTAAGACCCTGCATTGATTACAACCCACTCAATGACATCACAATAAAGAATCGTTACCCTCTCCCGCTCATGTCCTCTGTTTTCGATCAACTTCAACAGGCAAGTGTTCACCAAGTTAGACCCGCGCAATGCTTACCACCTGATCCGGAGGGGGACGAGTGGAAGATGGGGTTTAATACACCCAGTGGTCACTATGAATACAGAGTCATGCCTTTTGGACTCACTAATGCTCCCGCTGTTTTTCAGGCCATGATAAACGACGTTCCGAGAGACTTCCTAGACCACTTTGTGTACTTGCACTTGGATGATATCCTGATCTATTCTCTGGACCTTGACACCCACCACGATCATGTAACCCAGGCAGACCTGGATCAAGAGGGCAGGGGCCCCTGGGCACAATTCTTGGATGGCCCCCCACATACAAACACGCACACACAGCAGTGTTTCCCCTAAATGCATTCTGTGGCGGTGTCCCGCTGCTGGTTTGTAGAGTAAGCAGATTGTATTAGTAAACTGGAGTCAGTGTTTCCCCTAGATTTTTTTGTAGCAGCAGTGCTCTGAGTCGGTAACATAGCAACACTAGGGGGGTCCGGGGGAATGGACCCCCGGAAGAACATTTTGAAAAATAACCTTTTAAATGGTGAGTACTGGTGAGATTTTTGAAAAAAATTCAGTTTCAGAATTTCAGAATCAGAATCTAAGACATGAAACAAAATAGTGTAGAAGTTGACATTGCTGCTTGAAAATATGTGAACCTCTTGAGCATCAGAGAACTTTTTTAACATTATTTTCTTGGATTTTCAATGGAAACAGAATCTGTTTGAGAAGTCAGTGGGCCACATGACATAAAAAATCATAATTTCTGCATATTAATATTCATATAAAATAGAGGAAGCACTAAAGTAAAATAATTAGAGCTGTGTCTCATTTCTCCAGTTTAATAATAGAATCTGCTGCTGGTTTTGATTCACTGGGTCACATGACATGGAAGATATTGAAAAAAACTGCAATTATTTTGTATTAATATATTTATGCTCAGTAATTTAATGATGGTCCCTAAATCAGTTGTCAGTGATTCAGCGCGGCTCTGTGAGGTGAGCTGACCGTCTTCCTGTTGCTCAGACTGGGTGAGCCTCAGTAAAGTCACGGCTGGACCCGAGTGAATATCCGCTGAATATCCAACCTAAAACTAACTTCACCCCGGTTCGATGAGTCGCCTGTTGCAGCCTTTGAATGGGATGACGGGTGGGTTGCCGACATCGCCGCAGACCCCTGGCACATTTTACATGATGTGACGCGGGTGGACACGGTCGAAAGTCGCGCCGGGAGCGAGGGGACCTCGTCCCTCCCCATCAAGGGAGAGAGAGGGCGCAGCGAGCACTTCAAGTCCACGGCCCCGGGAAGTGCCGAGATCCGGGCGGGGGGGCGCTGTCACTCAGCTTAAACGGTGACTTGTAGAAATTATACAAATAGCAGTAATGACAATAATAATCGGTTTTGAAATAACTTGTAGTTCTTTGGTGTAGTTCTTTCACTGTGTGCATCTTAAATTCGCCATTCGCCCCCCCGATATTAAACCAACAAAAATCATGTCTTTTTTTTTTTTTGCGAAGGCGCTGGCTCGTTGGGCCCCAGGTGCACGTTGGCCCCTGGGCCTGTGCCCACAAAGCCCACTGGGTAATGTGGCCTTGAACCCGGGTTCTTAAAAGACTGTTAGAGAACCACCTGTATGTCAAAGCCGAAAACAGTGTTTTTCATGCTGACACCGTCTCCTTCATGGGTTTCATTGTAGCCCCTGGAAGAGTGCAGATGGACCCGACTAAAGTTAGCCCTGTGGCAGATTGGCCTACACCTGACAGCTGCAAAAAGGTTCAGCAATTCTTGGAATTTGCTAACTTTTACAGGCAGTTTGTCAGAGGCTTCAGCGTAATAGCTGCTCCTCCCCATGCTCTTACCTCCACCCAAGTGCAGTTTCGCTGGTCTCCAGAGGTGGAGAAAGCGTTCCAGACCGTCAAGCACTGCTTCACTTCGGCACCCATTCTCACCATGCCGGACCCACAGCGCCAATTCGTGGTAGAAGTGGATGCCTCTAACAAAGGTGTAGGTGCAGTCCTGTTGCAACGCTCTGAACATGATGGCAAGATGCATCCTTGCGACTTCTTGTCACGACGGCTGTCCAAGGCGGAGCGGAACTACGATGTCGGCAACCGGGAGCTGTTGGCAGTTAAGTTCGCTTTGGAGGAATGGAGGCATTGGCTAGAGGGGGCCGACCAACCATTTATAGTCTGGACTGACCACAAAAATTTGTAGTATATCAGAAAAGCTAAGAGGCTTAACTCTCGCCAGGCAAGGTAGGCGCTCTTCTCTGTGTGGTAGGAACGGTAACGGCCAATAGAAACAGAGGTAAAGCAAGCTAATGGTGGAGCTCCATCACCTAGTGGTTGTCCCGATAATCGTTTGTTTGTCCCCACCGAGCTGCGTCCACAGGTGATCCATTGGGCACACACCTCGCTGCTTTCATGTCATCCGGGAGTTAAAAGAACGATGTTCGTCATCTCCCGGCGGTTCTGATGGCCATCCATGGAGCCGGGGGTCCGGGAGTACGTAGAGGCATGTTCGGTCTGTGCACGGAATAAAACATCTTCCGGGTCCCGCATGGGCCTCCTACAGCCGCTTCCCATCCCCTCCAGGCCATGGTCAGACATCTCCATCGACTTCGTCATGGGGCTCCCGGTCTCACAAGGTAACACCACTGTTCTCACAGTAGTCGACAGACTTTCTAAAATGGTCAGGTTCATCGCCTTGCCGAAACTACCATCAGCCAAGGAGACGGCGGAGGTTATGATGACCAGTGTTTTTCTAGTTCATGGGTTTCCCAAGGACATCGTTTCAGACCGGGGGCCCCAGTTTGTATCCCGGTTCTGGAGGAAGTTCTGCCGACTCATCAGTGCCAAGGCCAGCCTGACCTCGGGATATCACCCAGAAGCCAACGGCCAGACCGAACGCCTCAACCAGAAACTGGAAACCGGCCTCCGATGCGTGGTCTTTCAGAACCCTTCCACATGGAGCAAACACCTGGTCTGGGTAGAGTATGCGCATAACTCATTGCCTACGTCAGCCACTAGTTTCTCTCCCTTTCATTGTGCCCTTGGTAATCAGCCCCCACTCTTTCCAGAAAATGAGCTGGAGGGTCCCCTCCGCCCATGCCATGGTCTGGCGTTGCCACCACATTTGGGCAGCCACCCGTCAGGTGCTGAGCAGACAGGGGGATTGGATGAAGAAAGCAGCAGACCGCAAGAGACGGCCTGCGCCCGCCTACCAGCCAGCCCAGAGAGTGTGGCTCTCAGCCAAGGACCTACAACTCAAGGTCCCCTCAAGGAAGTTGGCACCACAGTTCATAGGCCCGTTCCCTATCACCAGACTCGTTGGCCCTACAGCGGTCCGGCTTCGTCTGCCCTGGTCCCTCCGAGTTCACCCTACTTTCCACGTGAGCCAGGTAAAACCAACCAAAGAAAGCTCCATGGTTCCAGCCGCCCCACTTCCTGAGGTGATGGATGGCGGCCCAGTTTACAAAGTCAAGCGATTGTTGGCGGTTCGCAACTGGGGCCGGGGCAGGCAGTTCTTGATGGATTGGGAGGGCTACGGACCCGAAGAGAGACAATGGGTTCCTTCTCGCCACATCGTTGACCCCAGCCTCATTGATGACTTTTACAGAGACCTCCCTGAACAGTCTGGGCTGTCAGGAGTCGGCCCTAGAGGGAGGGTACTGTCACAGGACTGTGAAGACTGTCCTGTCTTGGGTTTTCTGTCTTGTGAATTTCATGTTTTATTTTGAAAAGTAACTCTCCTCTCGTTTTAGGTCACTTGCCCTTCCTCTTGTGTCACCAGTCTGACATCTCCCCTAATCCCTGATTTTTTCCACCTGTGTCCCCTTCCCTGATGTGTATATAGTCTGCGTCTTCCCTTGTCTCGAGTATTTCGTCTTGTTGAGTACCTCCAGCCCTGTATCACAGCCTTGTCATAGATCCTTGTTACCTGTTGCCACGTTTGTATTCTCTGATTTTCTGTGTACCTCTGAAGAAGAGTGATTTTGTTTTGGTAACGTTTTTGGTTGGTCAATTTTTGTTTGAAGATTAGACTACACAAACACGGAATCACATTCATAACGTTAAAGTACTTGAAGTTCAGCTATAGGATAGATTAATTTTATAGTGTCTTTGTTTTTCCCTCCGTCTGGAGCGTTTTCTGTTTGTTAAAGTTTTTCAGCTCAGTGCAGCGTAGTTAAGTTTGCAGCCTTTTGCTTTTCCCTCCTGGTGAGTGATTTTCCTTTGAATAAATATTCATAGTATATTGTTATTCCAGATCAGTGTAGATTTATTAGTGCTGTTTTCGGGAGTGATTTTCTGTTCTTTGTTTTTTTGGGTTTAGTGATTTGTTCTCGTCTGTTCTGGCGAGACTAGAGTTTCATAGTCAAGTTGATTTGTCACCCATTCTGAAGATATACAAGAAATGTTCAGAATAAAAGCCTGTCAACACTGTTCTCTGACTGCATCTGAGTCCTCCCTTTTACCCAGGCCTGACAGGCATTAATATTTAATTATTTTTCTAATTTTTGTAACTGCTTTTAACCTTCACATGTAACAACCTTATGCTATTTAAATTTATTTAGTAAGTTATTTACTATTTCAACCTTTCCTTTTATTTTCTTAATTCATGTTTTCCATGCATAACTCCCTATCACTTTGTACAGTCAGCCCAGTCAACAGAATATAACATTGGCAGTAAAAGTTTCTACAAACCACTAATACAGTACCTTTGCATTTGTACATGTCATACATAACAAACAAACATTTCTACAATACTTGTCATTAATGGTCACATTACATGTTTATGACCTATGACCAGTTTATGACTGGAGGAGATGTAGGTGGAGTTTCAGGCAAGATGGCTGCTAAGTCACTGATACTGTTCAAAACTGTATTTCAGTGTGAAACTACTGAATAATTTTAAGGAGACCTCAGGACACCTCCAGTCATATGGCAAAAAAAAAAAAATCTACATATTTGAAGCAAAAATGTGAGCTTTTTGTAACCCTAATAAGTGGCTCTTGAGCCTAAACATATTCAGACCATAATGACAGTGTTCTCACAACAAGAAATTGAAAATGTAACCTAAATTTAAAGGTACAAGTTTCACCAGTTTCATCAGTTGTTTGCAGAAACATACCTTGCCATAGTTTATGATGACAACTGGGCTATTGCTCGTCGTTTCTTTCCATTTATTTTTGCCAAGAGTTAAAAGGTTTGATTGATACCATTCTCATGTGTGACAATTAAAATGAAAACTTGGTAGCCAGTTAATAATATCCACCTACAAGCACCTTTTAAGTGCCTTTCTTTTGTTTTAAAGATATATAATAATAAGGTTGAAGTGGAAAAATGACTGTTTTTTTTACATCTGTCATCTGTCAGGACTTTTTCTTTGCCAGACTTCCAGTAGTCTTGTCATAACGATACAACGTGCGATTTCCAGACAGCAAGCAAAGACTCCAACTTAGCACATCCAAATGATAAAATTTGTATTTACCATTACCACCCGAACTTATGAAGAGCAGCCATGATGATGTGTTTCTCATTTCTACTTAACTCTCATTTATTGTTCAATTTACATTTAATGATGCAAATAACTGTGGTTTTTAATTAATGTAAACTTGTGTGGGCAGCTGTGTAGCTCCTCAACCTCATGAAACTCATTTTTCAGTCCAAACCATGTGGATGTGCCTCTGTCCCTCAGTCACCTTGAACCATGACCATTTCCTTTTCCTGCTGCCTACATCCTGTCTGATTGTCTTTGTGACTACACCCTGTCACTCATCCTTCCTGAACACACATGCCTTGTTAAAAACAACACACTAATGAATCATGTTTTCCTAAATCTTAACGAGCATTGTTGTTGCCTAAACCTGACAAAAGAGAAAAATAAATAATAGCGTTTCTCAAGAACAAACAAAGTTGAGATATTTGGACTGTAGGTTAACTGCTTTTTGATGTTTTAAAGGGGTTTACCTAATGCCTTTATTAAATAAATCATCTACTGCTGCTTTATTAATCAATTATTTTTCAACAATGGGTTGCCAAGCAGTGAAAAATCTCAAATTCATCCTGGACAAGACTAAGCTTACCTTACTGTATTTGATGACACCGCAACGACAGCACTGTGGTGACATGACCTGTTGATTGACAAAGCCATACAAAGTGATGTTTTTGGGGGCAGTAGCCTGCTCCTGATCCCTTCTGTATAGCATTGAGGGAGGAAACTCTCAGTCAAAGAGAGCAAAGTTAGCATAACAAGCAGCATACAATACCTACTACTAAGGTAATTTGTACCTCAAGAGGTGACAGACCCAGTAGTTTCTACTGAGTTTATACATCGTAGGTTTGGTTTTAATATTGGTGGGGACAGAGGACATTACAGATATTTAAATTTGGAGCGTTTGCAAAGTGCCCTTTGTATTTACATCTAGGCTTAAACATAAACAAGTACTATCCATACCTTAAACAAAAAGCTCAGTATCCACTGCCTTACACCTGTCTGATGAAGCCAAACATATTCCTACGTCAGTCTGTAACAGAAATGAACTTTTGGCATATTTGTTTCACATCAGTGTTGTCCAGTTTGTCCTGGTGGATATGGCATATAGCATATGCCATATCTCACTTCAGTCATTGTGGTTCTGAGCCTTTTTTTTGTCTCCTCAAAGCACTGACGCTTCTTTCAGCCATAGCTGGTGAGACTGGGGTAACTAAAAGCAACCTAACAAGGGTTTCAACTTGAACAGGCCTCTCACATCCACTGCCGTCCCTCTCATGATATTCACCACTTCAGCTCTAGACTTGAGTGTTTTTGGACCAAAACATGGCAAGTTGGACTTTTAGATTCTCCTTGTTCAGTTCTGGGTACTGATCAACAATGTCATTCACTTCTCCATTCGGTAGAGTTTCCTCCAGCTTCTGCAAGACACTTAGAACGGGTTGGTTCCTTGTTAATATAACGCTAAGCCTTTCATTCATAATCTCAGAGAGACAGAGAGCAAGGGAGGGTTCTGAATAGGACCAGAGTGCAGCCTTTCCAAGCTTTAGAAAAGTATTTATCGTCTGAATCTGATGATATGAGTTTCACAGTCTTTAAGCCAAGACTTATTTGAAATCAAACAAAACCCCAAATTACCAAAAATCAAGATGTTGACATAAATCCACATTTATTCATTATCTATATATTATTTTTTATTTCTAGGGTTAGTGTTAAGTTAGTAAGAAGTTAGTGTTTATGCTGCCTCCTAAAGTTTTGGAGCAAACTTAGAATCTGGCCATTTCTTAAAAGTCTTTTTAACACTAAACACTTTTAAGTCTTCAACTGCATATGCTTATCTCTTTATTTTTATCATTTAGGCAGTTTGCCCTGATGAAAAAAATATAGGCTTTACTCAATCCAATGGCCATCCAGTTTGCCACAACTAAAAGAAGAGCAAAAACAAATGCTGGGTGTGACTCACAATGCCTGACTAAATCAGATGCAATTTCAAGTCATTACAACAATGCTGTTTTGTTTTAAAGTCTTAACTCTGAGACAAGCGTCTTGTAAAAGTCAGATACAGTGGTAATGTATGTAATCATTAGTTTCTTGACCAGTAGACTAATGCAAGTAATATGAGTAGTTGTAAACAAATCTTCAAACTTGCAAGAAATTAACCATTTGGAGTGAAGATAGTAGACAATACATTTCTACCTCATTCTTACATGTACTGTGTGAATGTCAGATCCAAGATAAATGCAGGCAAAGTGTTTGGCATTGTCAGTCCACCTGTCAAACTAATCTGTTTGTGATTGACAGGATCAGTTGGTGTTGTATGGATGGATGGACGGATGGCAGACACTCCCAGTGACGGGCTGACCTAGATTGTCAGGCCAAAATGGAGAGGAGTAAAGCAAAGAGAGAAAGCGAGGACACGGAACAAGAGCGGAAAAAATACACCTGTGTTTCACCTCTGCTTTGTTGTTCCTCAGTGTAAAGGATCATTTGCAGTTGTCATCTCCACTGACACTCTCTATGCTGTCAGGAGGCTGCAGTCGCCAGCAGCTGGGAACCAGCAGGTCCACATGTACTGCACTAGCCCTGAATTCTGACACAATCATGCTGTATCACATGAACTTCTGCCTTAGATGTAAACTTGATGAGAAATTGTGCAGTTTACACAAAATCGACAGGTTGTTTCGAGAGAAACCTGTTTCCTGTCTCTCACAACCCAAAATGGAAATGTTACATTAGTACTTGGTTGATGTGGTTGTGGTAATTCCTGCACTAAGTTGTTGTTTGAAATAAAATTGGGAAGACTAGTATGAGGCCATCTGATTGAAGCCAGATACCAAGACTGAAACCTGGCTTGTACCTGAGTGCACAAGTCTGCATGTCAAGACCGATGTTTGGTTTTTATTACATAGGTCATTCAATGCTAACTCATCCGAAATCCAGAACTTTTCCTAGTTCTTTTGGCACCATGCAATATCCTATAGCTGAACTTAAAGTACTTTAACGTTATGAATGTGATTCCGTGTTTGTGTAGTCTAATCCTAACCAGTCACTTATTACTGAATTAAGTTGAAGTCTGTCCTGAACATCCAAGAGAGCCTAAGGAAACTTGGCAACATTCGTTTAAATAGTTGTTGTTGAATGATTACTGTATTCAAAATTACGGAAGTAATTTTTTACCAGAATGAAGACTTTGCCATTTTATGTCTTGTAACCAAATTGTGGTTCCCTGTAGTATTAATTCAGTTCTATGAAATCTAGAAGTTATTTGGTGATGCATAACAAAAATCAACTGTTGAATATAGCTTCAGAGCTGAGTTTAGTTTTTTTGACAACAGAGTCTCCCATGAAAGATTGTTCTAATATCTTTGACACTGTAGCAAGTAAAAGTGTAGATAGTCATTGCATATATAATAAATATAATAATAATATTAATAATAAATATAAATATGTTATATAACTCCATTAACTTCTTTATAGTCTGTTTTGTGGCAGTTGGCTTCTGCCTCTCAGATTTTCCAATTTAGAAGGGCTCAATGGTCTCACTATAACATCAAACTGTTTAATTATGAAATAAATTGTGATTGCCCCTTTAAATAATCATGGTTATATTTCAGTCCATTTTGCAGTAATACAACCAAACATGTTTTAGGGGGCTTATCCCTATTCCTCAGTGGAAATGTTCAGGATTATAGTAGACCACATTTTCTAAGGTACCTCTAAACAACATCCTCTTAGTGTTTACTCGAATGTAACTATAATGGTTGTTGGAAATTATTTGCATCTTTTTCATGCTCATTAGTGTTACAGTTATAGTTATAGTGTTGTAATTCAATATGTTGTCTATAATGCATTATATTCCTCCATTCATACTATCATGTGTTAAGTTATTTCTCCACCACCAAAGGAAGACCATGTATCTTTTACGCACACAAGTATTCATTTTTTTGCCCTTACATATAAACTGGAGGGAGCAGAAGCCAAACCAGACTCCACAGAGGGAATTGTAGAGGACATAGGTGAAGAGGGTATGCTGTGGTTATCATGTCAGTATGTTTTCTGGTGTTTTGGTTTCTGTGCTACACACACACGTGCAGCAGATTGGCAATCAGCGCTTCTGAAACACCCTGGTCTTCACACTATATGCTACCAGATGATATTGTCAGTACTACGTTTTACATGGCTCTTGCTAGTGCTAATTGTGTTAACAGTCTTCTCTTGATCTCTAACAGATTGAACTTTGTTTCGCCTTCAGTGATCCACCTCGTTTCTAACTACTAGCAGCAGTAGTTTCCAGTGAAGTGACCCAGCTCTCAGCACCACCAACAGCCTTACCCTGTGCTCTCCCGAACCCCACACACCATGCTATCCACCAGCGCCACCGTGAGCTACCTCTCCTCTTCCTCCAGCCAAAGCTTCTCAGTACCATCACCTGCATAACCCCTGTGAAGCCTCTTTAAACTCTACTCCATGCCTTGTTGTCCTCTTCTGGGTACTACTAAGCCAACACATTGTCACAGTGGTGTTGTTGTTTCATCTTTAAATACACATTTAGTTTTATATATGAGAAGTATACTTTACTACATTTACTTACTGCAGTCATTCAACCTCATAAGACAGAACATCGGACCACGGTATATATTATTGTATAGTGCAAAGAATATTACAGAATCTTCACCTTTTGGTTTAATGTAATCAGATCAACAGACACAGCAGATGGCATCGAGAGGAAGTTTGTGAAAGTGATATCAGAGGCCATGTGTGTAAATGTTACAGTAATTCTTCTTTATAATGGTACTTTTTTAATGCCAATCACTTTAGCACATAATATATTGTTAATTTTGGTTTAACGCAAAGTAATGCTTGAAACAAAGTTGTGGTACAACTTGTTTGCCATTGAAATTGTAGACAGAGAGAAAATCTAATTTGTTTGAAATGTGCTAATTATATTAAGGTGACATCAAACAGCTTTTATAAGCTTGGTATTCTGATCAAAGTCCTAAGAATAGCCTCAAATGAAGCCAACCTGATGACTGCAGAGGAAGGTATCTACAGTATCAAGAAAAGCACCAACTTTGTTGAAATTAGACTAATAAACTTTTTAGAAACACACCATCAATTAGATCCTACCACTTTTCAGTGAAATCACACACAAACTTAACTACATGAGGTTGACACATTTTGGTTAGCTCTGTATTATGAAGACATTGGAATTACAAATAGAAAAAAACAGTAGCTGGCTCAAATTATTCATTAAAATCATGAAGCAGCAAACATGCCTAGGTCATTGGTGCATACAGCTCGCCAGTTCCTGCTAGCATTGTCATCCTCATTATTATCATCACCATTATCATACTCACTATCATCATTCTATACCAGTGTCTGTATGTTTCACAAAGGGAGGACCTGAGACTTTGTTGTAACATTGGTCAGGGTTGATGTTACCATTCATGGCAGGAACAGTGTCGGGTACATGCTGGTCAAACATCACAGTTGCACATTGTGACCTTCTCTCAAGCTGCTTAAGATGCTGGATGAGAGCAGCTTTTCCACCAGGTTGCTGTAGCATTTGTGGCAAGGCACTGAAAGGCATACTGCTGATGAAGGTGGTCAGTTACAGTTCTCTTTTATTGGTAAAGCATGAGCTTGCTCTCAGCTGTCCGTGTCTTCATATGTAAGGTATCAATCCTCATGCCTTTTCAGACTGGAATCTGGAAATGGACAAAAGATAACAGGGTGCTATGTCAAGTTACCAGTTAGATTCTTATATGACTGACAAATATTTGCCATGTGGGTAGTAGGGTGTTTGCTATTTGGTTATGTGGGTTGGTAACTATACTTACAGGAGGCAGTATTAGACAGGCCAAGAGGGATAACATGCTTCATGGAAATGGATTGTTGCAGGAAAGATTTGTGGTGGCCACTGAATGCTGTTCTATTCTTTCATGGCCTGTCTCAGTCTCGTGTTGGAGTCAGCTACCTGCTTGGACAGTCTAATGGCAATGCCCTGCCAACCTGAAGCAAAGTAAGAAAACAGACATGCAAATAAAAATATGTAAAAAGTTAGTTTGTATTATGGTAATTTCCTTACTGACTAATATCCATCCTCCATATATGACTCCCAGTCAGAGTTTGTGGTTATTATTTCCTGTTTTATTTTGAATTTCTGCCCTCATGTGTCATGTTTTGCTATTCATTTCCTCCCTGTTGGCCCTGTTCTGTGTTCACTTATGTCCTATTAGTTAATCTGCCCTTGTGTATATAGTCTGTGTGCTCCCTGCTGTCTTTGTCAGTTTGTCTGTTTTGTTCCCCTCAGCCTATTCCTGTGTTTTTTTCTGTTCCTTCTCCCATGGTTTCTGGCTTTAATGCTTCACGTTTCTCTTTGTTTTGAACTTAAGCTATTTTTTCAGATCATGGTTTACAGCAGTTTTGTTATTAAAAGCTCACTTTATCACTTTACCCTGCCTTCCTCCTGGGTGTCTTGCATTTGGGCCCTCACTATTTTGCGATACAGAACACTCATGAGTCTTAAGTATAGCACAACAATTCTGAAGTGACCAACCAGAAAGCCTTACAATGGTACTCCTGACCAAACATTGTATAAGGCAAGTCATAAGGGAAGCCTCGGTAGTAAGTGATTGTTAGTCACACCATAGTCAAGTACTGTAGCATTTTGCAACTCTTCATTGATAACAACTTCATTGTGACAGTTTCCTCCAACAATATGCTGTGTTGTTGTCTGAATCAAAGCTTTTTAATCACATACAGTCATCCATGTTGATACATCAGTGGGCACTTAAAGATGGATGTGATTACAATTAATTCTGAACACATTTTAAATAGACACTCTCATGTCAAAAGACAGATTCAAGATTCAAAATGTTGTCATATGCACAATGGAAACGTGTTTCTCTGTACAATGAAAATCTTCTTTTGCTGTCCACAGAATGCCAACGATGTAAAAAGAAATGTATACAAGCTAAATATACAAAGTATATAAAGCACGCAAGGCACAAAATGTGATAAATAAGAGAAGGCAAAAACAGTAATAATAATAATAAAACTGTGCAAATCTGTGAGTGCAATTGTGCATGTGCAAAATGTAAACTTGGGACAGTTATGAGGTAGAGTACATGATTGTTAACACCTATCTGTTGTTAAGGAGTCTGATGGCAGTGGGAAAGAAACAGTTATTTAGTCTGGTGGTCTCGGATTTAACACTTCTCTACCTCTGGCCTGAGGGCAGATGTGTGAACAGTCTGTGCTGGGGGGGGGTGGGGTCTTTGAGGATGGATGCAGCTCTCTTGTGGAATCTGCTGTGGTTGATGCTCTGTGGAGAGCAGTGGAGTCCTGGTGATCTTCTCTGCAGTCTTTACCACTCTCTGCAGGTGTTTGCGGTCCATAGCAGAAATGCTGCCATACCACATGGTGATACAAATGTGTTCTTATCATGGGTGGGAATATCCACATGTTGATAGTACTTAGGGAACACAGTCCGAAGGTTGCAGTGTTTACAGTTGCCAGCGGCGATAAACACAGCATCAGGATGAGCCATCTCTTGCGCGCTGATGACGTCATGAAGTCTGCAGAGTGCTGTTGTGGAGTTGGCTCGTGGGAAGATGTAAACAGCAGCCAAAAACAAAGTGGTAAGTTCCCTCGGTAGATAGAAGGGATGGCATTTCAGCAGTAAAAACTCCACATCTGGCGAACGGTGCTTATAAATAGTCCGTACATCTCCACACCACTCCTACTTCCCAGTGTGTTGTTATCCTGGCTCTTAGTTCGTCCAGATTGTTTACCAGTGACCGCACATTAGCTAGCAAGAGGCTGGGTAGCTGTGGTCAGCTAGCACAAGCTTTTAGCCTAGCATGTAGCCGTCCCCTCTTGCCCTGCTTGTGTTGCTTTTTCTGAAGCACTATCCTGGGGTCAGCTAGCTCACTCATTGTTTGGGGACCTTTCCGGGGGTGGTGGTCGCAGTGGTGGCTGCGGGAGTGAACAATGTGTTGTAGCTCCAGTGGTCTGGAGCACGTAAAATCAAAAAGGCTGTGTAGATTGTTGATGTCCAACAATGCCTGTCTGTGATTATTTAATTGTAAACAATTATTTAATTTAGGGATGGGCCGATCAGATCCAGCATTGGTATCAGGTCTGATACCAACGTAATTCACGGATTGGAGATTTCCGATCCAACCTGCAGAGATTTCCGATCCATGAGCCATGTCTGTGCTTTAACATGGTCTGCTGAAATGACTCCACAAGTAGTTGGCAGGAATCAGCAGACAACGTGAAAGCTAAAGGGATTACCGAGAAGTTGCTCAACTTCATCGTACTCAATGACCAACCCCAATCCCAACGCAGGATTTCGCAGCCTGATTGAAAACTTACAGCCACGGTATATTTTACCATCCAGGAGATACTTATCAGAGACTGCGCTACCTGAACTATAACACCGAGTGTCATCCAAGTTAGCTACGAAGTTAAAAGAAGTTCCAGTCCTGAGCTTTACTAAAGATATTTAGACTTCAGATGTCTGCCCAGTGTCGCTGATAAGCCTCACAGTGCTCTGGATTGACTCAAATACACGTGACCTCTGTAGTGCGGTACTTCAGGTAGGTTCAGATGCACACTGTCTTATTGATAGTGTATGTGTTACATGTTTACACTTATTGCACTTTTATTTTATTCCAATTATTTGACATTTGAAAACCTTGATTTGTTGATGCTTCAAGAGCCAGTGTACTTATTGTGTTGATCGGATGAAGCAGCCCTTTGTATTTTAGTAGTGTCTACTTGATTTGTATCAAGTACTTGTATTAATATGACAGGTATTTTTTGTTTTTGGAACCCTTACAGTTGCATATTTGTTTTCAGGATGGGATTATTCCTGTTAACAGCATTTCCTGTTTTTCTGACTTTTCTCATCTTAAACTTATTTTAAGTTGCCTTTTAGGACATACACATAACAAAAGGGTTACCGGGGAGGCAGCAAATGTATCTCCAATTCTAGAACGACCTTATATATATCATAGAATATATACAGCTGTACCACAGCCATGGTTACTAGCTGTAGTGGCGTTATTTTCGATCACACTACCTTGCTCTGCATGACCTGTCCTACTCTGATTGGCAACATCGTGCCTGTTAAGAAATGCAAATGTGCAACTTTCATCCAACATTGATGAGATGTCTCACTTCATAGCCATAACAGAGCACTGAAGACAAAGTGTGTAAAGGGGTGCCAGAGCAATGCACCATTTGAGAAAATGTATGTTTTTTGAAAATTAAAGTATATAAACCTATTCTACTAGGACCCCAAAGTATTAAAGTATGAACCTGAAAATTTGCATTATATGACCTCTTTCACACAATTTGTTACTACCAACTGAAGGTCACAGAATTGTGGTAAAGTCCACCCACCTGGAAAAAACATTCAGAGTGATCTGACTTTTAGCCTGGGTCTGACAAAAAGGGTTTAAGTCAGGGAATACAACTAGAGCTTTCTTACAAATTAAACAACAACAACAACAACAACAAACTTAAAGATACCTTACACTAGGACACTGCTGCTATTAATTCTAAGACCTTTTTACGAAACATTTCAAGAAGTGCGAATGCCTAAACTGGGATATAGATTTTCTAATTAAGGCTCCGTAGTGTGTTTTCACCATATAGGCAGCAGTCAGTGAAAACATTAATGTTTCATATCTCCCATTTGAGGCATAATATGGTTCACTGAGAAGTTTTTGGGTTTTTTTATTCTAAAGTAAAAGATAATCATTTTTGTCATTTTGTCCTGTTTAATATTAGATACATATAGGTTTACTTTTAGTTGAGATAATTAATTATGCATAACAATCAAAGAAGAAGGAGTGTTAACACGTATGTTCATTTTCACGTCCATATGGACTCAGTTCAGTCTTTCACTAAAATAACTGAAATGTTTGCTGCACAGACAGAACTGACCTCTGAAAAACTGACTGACCTCTGCAAGTGTGAGGTTGTTTCTCCAGCTCAGGGTGTTGCCACTGCTGGCCAGAGCCCTCAGTTTCACACATGTTGATATTGATGGTGCAAAACCATCCTGCCAAATGAAAATGAGGAACAATTAAAAACATGACAGAAGGACTACATTAGTGTACAGTATAAGGTATGTGTGTGTCACCTATAACCTAATGTTTGTTACTATTGGAATCAGCAAACAGGCACAGAAAAGATTTTTCATAAATGCATCACAAAAGTGATGAATTCTTGAAATCATTATTCTACATTTTATAGTACTGGATTCCCTAACCTGCCAAGAAAATTAAATAATTACAATATATTTTAAATGTAAAAAGACATACCTGTGTTGACAACAATTTCCTTCAATGACCTTCAGGAAAACACAAAAATAACCCCAGAATAATGGCTCATAGTAGGCATTAAAACAACAAACTCAAGACAAAATCTGTTAATACTACATAATGCCTAAAAAATTAATTGATCTAATTAAATGTCTTTGAACTTCTGCCGTGTCTGCATGTATGAGTGCATGTTATTATTCTAACATTCCACTTATCAGGCAGTGAATTATTTTCTGTGAGTTCCCAGCAGACAAGCCTTACAAAAAACTGTAGTGGTGATGCACTCCAGCATGTACAATCAGCATGTTGGACAGACACTCGTAGAGATCTGTGCTGAACATTCAAGCCATGCTTTAACAGCATCCCAGGCACATCATCAGGTTCAGCCTGTTGAGTTTTAATAGATGTAAAATAGTCTGAAGGGCTTTTCTGTCTGGAGTTGGGATGGGGAAGATACCTTTGCATGGCCTATGGCTCCTTTACCACCTTTATCTTGAGTGTGGGCTCTTAAGTGCTTTTCCCATATCTGAAATAACATTTTTAGTAATTACTAGATGGAGAGGATGTCCACTTGTGACTTATTATCAAAACACATCAGTGAACATGCAGATACAATCATGGATATGTTACAGCTGCATCTATTTAGGGCTGGGAATATCACTATATATTCTATTCTATCTATTTAGCTATGCAATCATGAGTGATGACATTCCCTGTAGACTAAAGTCAAACATAGGCAAACATGCCTATGAAATTGCCAATATCACATTAATGATATTTTTTTGGCACAAAAGTCATTGGCAACATGACAGATGTGAAACTTGGTATAACCTTGAAATATAATAATTTTTAGTTATACTAACATGGTAATATTCGATACCATCCATCCATTGTCTGTAACTACTTTATCCCTTTTATGGGGTCGCGGGGGGTTTTGCTGGAGCCAATCTGCTACTGCACTGCCTGGGTGAGGGCCTGGGCGAGGGCAGGGTACACCCAGGACAAGTCACGAGCTCATCGCAGGGCCCTTCACTGATGGCAGAGGCCACCATGCAAGGTGCCAACTACACATCAGGAGCAATATTCAGTATCTTGCTCAAGGACACTTTAACATGCAGCTCAGCTCAGCCCGGAGCTGGGATTTGAACCGGCGACCTTCTGATCACTAGCCAACCTGCTCTACCCCCTGATTCTGCCCTATATTTGATACCATAGACAGCAATGGTGCACAGTATGTTGAACTTCAATTTTTACATCACGGTATACCTTGAAACAGCTATGATCGCTGGAATCATAGTAAATCAGTTCATGTGAAGTTTTGAAACAGAAGACAAGAAATACCACAATCTTTATGATTACTGAAAAGAAGATTGTTGATGCCTTCAGGATTGGAAACAGTCTGCAATCATCAGATGGCCAACCTTAGAGGGGACATATGAGGCTGTTTGGGTTTTTGCCTTTCCTTTATCAGGTCAGTAGCATTTTTGTACATGTAGGAGGTCTGCAAAGTGAAAAAGCCCAAAGTCCCCACCAAAGGGAGTTACTCTCTCCCACAGAAAACACTAGCCGTTTTTAAACAGCCTCTCTGCATTATCTTCGGAGTGGTGGTTTGGCAATTCTCCGCCGATGGTGATTCACACAGAGCGAAGCATCTCCGCCTTCACGTGTATAATTCACACAGAAAGCCGGCGCTGCGGCTCCTAAAGAGGCGTGACGGTACACGTCATGTTGATGACGTTGGCGTTTCCCCAGGTGTTTTCCCTGTTAATCCAAACCCGCGGACAGTTTATAATCATATAGATGCTGTTATAATGTGTAGTGAATGAGATCCTGACCCACCAAAAATCCTGGAAAGTGACGGAGTTAAGTTTTCGCGCTAAATTACATAATTATACATAATCACCATCAGTAAACAGGCTGCTCTCTGACTCTGTCACTCGCGGGACGGAGGCTGTTTTCTGGGGGGAAAGTTTCCTGAAGTCTCGGTCTGGAGAGCTGACGGTCGCGGTGATTTATTTTCATCACAAACACTCGGTGAGTTAAAGTTTTTTGCCGGTGACAGACGCTGTTTTTCGGGCAGAAATGTGGTGAAGAGTCGGTGCTGTAACATCGCTTTGTGGGATATTTCTCTGTATTTAGTTGAGTGAAGGACCTTTGCAGTTATCAGACTGTTAGACCGACACGCCCCCGTATGCAAACAGCAGTGTGAAAGAGGCTACTGCTACTGCACTGCCTGGTTTGTAGTCAAGCGCTTATGTGCGTCACTATGTAACAGACATTATAGAAATATGACATGTCATGTCATCTTCTGTAACCGCTTTATCCCTTTTTTCAAGGGGTCGCGGGGTTTGTTGCTTGAGCCAATCCCAGCTGTCTCTGGGTGAAGGCAGGGTACACCCTGGACAAGTCGCCAGCTCATCACAGGGCCCTCAGGAGCAATTTAGAGTTCAGTATCTTGCTCAACGACATGCAGCTCAGATAATACGGTCGACACTGTCCACCCACGTTCACTGCATTTATGCATCAACAGAGCCCTGCTCCTCTCTTATGGGAGTCCTGCATCCTGTTTGCTCTAAATAAGGTACACCTATTCAGTATAATAGCTTGATCCAGGATGTTAGGGGTTTATCCACGCCTCTGTGAAGATGTGCACACAGTAGTGAGACTAAGGTCGCATCTCATCCAATTTATTCTCCTGAAACGGACATTAGCCCTGTTGGGACCGTCCATATGGTTCTGACATCAGTGCGGCCTCAACTGCACTAACAAAGGAAAGTTCATCGACCTTAACGTCCAGTAGGTTGCGCCTGCTTGACACAGCCCCCACAGGTTTGGCACCTCCCATCTACCATTGTCTGAGAGCGCACCTGAATGCATCCTCAGTTCCGTAATGACCGGATGAAAAGAGAAAATAAGAGCAACCACGTGTCTGTTTCAACGCCAGTCCTAGAGTTACGTGTTGCTTCGTCAACGCAACCATTACTCAAAAGGGAGCAACAAAACATCTGGAGTTTAACCGCCAAAGGCCACAATGTTTCATCTCTTTGGACGATCCGATCAAAGCTGTGCAACCATATCAATGTGCTTATACAGTTTTCTGTGATTATTTTTTGCATATGTTTGTGATATTTTCTGGTTGTGATGGTCAGTGCTCGGATTCATTTCCTTCATTGTAAATATGTTACAAATGTTTACATTTAAAGTGAACCCTTCTTTGAGACTATTTTGGTGTGGTAATTGGGTCCTAATTCCAGGGTGGTGCCCCGTTTTAATGATTTAATCATAATTTGTATAAATTTTTATTGATTTAATTGTAATAAATATTATCAATAGTTATTAATTTCTAATAACCGCACCTGCCCTACCCTCAATTCCCAACATGTGGCTCAGAGGTAGAGCCAATGTCTTGTTATCAGAAGGTCGCTGGTTCAATTCCCCTGGTCTGCGTGTCTGTGTCCTTGGGTAAGACACTGAACCCCAAGACTGCTTCTGATGGGATGTGCTGGTCGGCACCTTGCACGGCAGCCACATATGAATTACTGTAAGTTGCTTTGAATAAATGCGTCTGCTAAATGCCCTGAAAATGTAAATGTAAAACTATAGTAGAAGGGGGCATGGAGTCAACAAAATAGAAAAAATACATTTCAAAATTGTAGTAAGGATTGAAGCAGCTACCATTTGCCATTTGGCACCCACAACCCATCCAAACAGTAATGTATACCCCCTTACGGCACTCCCTGAACCCAGTGGCCCCCCCCCAGCAGGACAGCGCGGCCTGGCAGACCAAAGAACTGCTCAGGAATGGCTTGAGGAACACAAAGAGCCCAAGGTCTCAATCTGACCTGCAAATTCAAAGGATCCTTATTCGATTGACCATCTGCAGGACATGCTGGATCACACTTCTCACTTAATAGGTTGAAAAGTTACTTTTAAATTAATTCGACATAAGATTTTCCGAAGGGTTTTGAAAACATGTTACCACTTGATTAGTAAGGTGGGTTTTGTCCAGATTGTGGATGAGAGAATCTTGTTATTTTCTAGGTCAACAATAAAAACATTCTGAATAAACGGCTTGTGTAATGGACGTGTTTTTTCTATGTTTTACACATTTTCCACAGTTCAAAGTTTTTCAAGTGACCGTGATTTGTTTTCTGGGAACATTCTTGAGTTGCTTTTTACTTGTCAGTAAAACTTAATTTCAGCAAGTTGAAGCCTCTCATCACTCCATTGAAACACTGCCTGTGAAATATACTGGCCTACTTGGGGTGGTGACTGCAAGTCTTGTTGAAAGAAATCATTTTATTCAACATCTTCTGAAGTAGTCATGAAAGAGGTTCATTAGCCATGCTCTCAGTGGGAAGCAGGCATCTTAGTTATGTTGGGATCAGAACCAAATAGAAAAACTGACACCACCAGCTCTGATATCCCAAGACTTGAGAGTTACAGTTGACAGCTGAAGACATTACATTTAGTGGTCTATGATTTCTATTTTACAGGATGTGTATGTGCGTATGTTTGTTTTCCAAGCAGTCAGTGTACATGTAAGCACAAGCATACACAATATGAGCAATATAAACACTGATAAAATTGTCTGTAATGCTACTAGTTATTATTATACAAATGAAGTCAGTAGGGGTGTTGCCCTGCAGTGCAGCAAGACCAGGGCACCATCAGGGAGCAACAGAAGAGGTCGGCAGTATTGAGTTTTTCCCTATCTTTGTAAAAGAGTGCAATCTTTGATTTTAGAAGCATGATTTAATTATTCTTTTTTTTATATAGTTTTCCCTCAACACCCTGCCATCACACTCATATATCCCCTCCTTGTGCTCAAACTGTTTGCTGGCACTCAATATATTGTTGCCTGCACAGATATCATACGCTCAAGCTGTAGCCCTGTTCCTCACAGTTAGGCTCTCTGCAATTCTCTGTGCTTCTAAAAGTTCTGCTCTCAGATCTGTAAAACACTCTCTGATTATTATTATTTTTTTTCAATAATCCTGTCAAAATTCCCCGGCCAATGGAATGCCAGGAATAGTGTTGAACAGTGAAATGATCCTTGCCTTGTTAGGGATGCGTTTGCCTTTCTACCTAAGGTTTCATTAGTATACTGTTTTTGTTGTTTTGTATGCTTGTGTGTTTTCAGAAGTGCTCTGATCAGACAGAGTTTAGCTCAACTGCTACTGTGAACATCTCCACAATAACAACTTCCAAAGCAAAAGTTGGAAGGTAGTAGGAATCTTATTTTAAATCCGGGAGAAACTAACAACTTCTGTGCTGCGTTCCATCATTTATATGTCTACTACTCTAAACCACTCAGTGGCCATGTTGTAAAGCATAAACCACTTGACAAGAGAGTCAAGATGGCGACCACTGAATGTACAAGACTATGCTGTTGCTAGAAGATCAAAATCAGTCAGGAAAGATAAGGAGAGAGGAATTGTCTTTGGCCAGCACATGCTAAACCATTCCCTTTTGGTTGGCTTGACTTTTGCCTCACCATAGCACCTGTGAGATGAAATTCATTCACAATCACTTGTGCTTCCTAAATGGACTGATTGATATCCTTGAAGTTTTAGCTGATTAGATGTTATACTGTGACAATTAAGTGTTCCCTTCATTTTTTTGAGCAGGTTAGTTTGAAAGATCTGAACCAAATCCAAAGCAATCCACTTGGTGTCACAGCCTAAAGGATGTTCACAGTCACAATATGCTTACTCAGTTCTGTGTATCAACATGTTTGCCTGTGATTATTGAACGTTTGAGGCCAGTTGTGTAGTTTCAAGGCTTCACAGTCAAATGTTCAGCACATTAAAAAACAAAGGCATATCGCTTTCAAGGACTGTGCTCTGCTGCAGTTGAAAGCTGAGAAAGTACAAGGAAGTTTCTGATGATGTGAATATTTTTTGAGACTATTAGCTATTGCTGTTTTCAGAGGAAGCAGGAGTTTATGGAACACACATCCCTGTGATAGGGGAAAAGTCGCTCTGGTTCTTCCTGACTGAAAACTGAACACACACAATATAAAATATGCACATGAATACAGACACAAAAAACCAGCTGTATTCATTCTACATCCAAGTCACATTCAGTTGAGGTTAGGTCTATCGACAGGGTTTATTGATTTCCTAGATCTCCTGCAGCTCCACAATAGCAGTGACATAAAAATTATCTCACACACACACACACACACACAGAGCACACAATGTGGAATATGAGTCAATTCACTTTCTTTGTGGTTACCCTGGACACACAATCCCAGCATTGAAGTGCCCTATCTTTCTTCACCTCTCCTTTTTTTTTCTTCCAGACACTGGTACTTTATGAGAGTGTCAGCCCTTGTTAATCAGTTGTCTTAAGCTCAGTATCTTACTGGTGGAAGAGCTGTCTGACAGCACAAAAACACAACAAATTATGTAACATAGCAACAAACACAGATCACTGCCAAAACCTCCATGAGCCTGCTGGCACTATTCCATTGTGACATTAAGCCAGCCATAAATCAATACTATTATCCCGCCCGTGTTTATTAGCTGATATAAATCCATACTCATTTCTCTCTGCTGCTAGCAGCTCCATCATCATTCAGACAGTGATACAGAGGATCGTGACTCCCTGCTCATACTGTAACTGTAGTCTAATGTTAACAAGGTTAAAGCAGCATTTAGATGAAATTCTAAACAGACATGAAAAAACCAAGCAAACCAACAACAAATGTTATTCTAAATGAACTTCTCGTAAAACCCTTTAAATTAATGTAGTGTCTCATCAAAGGTGCTAATGTCCTGCTTTACAACAGTTAGTTGTATATTATGCATTTAATTTTATTATTGTTAATACACTATATATACATCAAAGACATTCCGAGGCTGTCCTGCTTGAAAAGTCCCAATGTCCTGTGGAAGTTAGGGACAGTCTGTATGTACATTACTTAGTTGCTGCTTTCCATTTTTAAAATAATAATGCTACTTGAGTACACCAGCACGTTAGCAGCTCTATGAGACTGTACATAAAGGAGAGAAGTTTATGATGTTGTTTTGGGTTACTACTAGAATAGTTTTGCATGCTTTATTGTTTCAACAGTTACAGTGCTTTGAAAAGGTATTTGGCCTTTAACAGATTTCTTTTGTTTTTGCTTTTTTGTCACATGTTTCAGATCATCAAACACATTTTTGTTTCAGACAAAGATAACCTGAGAAAATACAAAATGCAGATAAATGATGTTAATAATTATGATAAAAATGATTTGATTTATCAAGGGGAAAAAGCTATCCAAACAAAAAAAAAAAAGTAAATGCCTCTACACCTAATAACTGGTTGTGCCACCCTTGGCGGCAACAACTGCAATCAAGCATTTGCAATAACTGGCAATGAGTCTTTCACATCGCTGTGGAGGAATTTTGGCCCACTTTTCTTTGCAGAATTGTTTTAATTCAGCCACATTTGAGTTTTTTTCAAGCATGAACGGCCTGTTTAAGGTCATGCCACAGCATCTTAATCAGATTTAAGTCCAGACTTTAACTAGGCCAATCCAAAAACTTCATTTTTCTTTTTTTTGAGACACTTATCAGGAAGGCCAGCTCCACCATGGGATGCCCTCTTGACCCAGTGCAGGTGGTGGGAGACAGCAGGATGATGGACAAGCTGTCATCGCTGCTGGTGCAGGAATCCCACCCCCTGCAGGACACTATCACAGCACTGGGCAGCTCCTTCAGCAACAGACTGATACACCCCAAGTGTGTGAAGGAGAGGTATCACAGGTCAGACTGTACGACCAGCACTGCTCCCAGTAGCATACACAACTCATTTCTGATTTTTAGTTGCACTATCTGGTCAAATTTATAGATACCCATATTTATTATTATTTGTAAATAACAATTCACCGACTATTTTTATAATTGTAATTATAATTGCATGTTAATTTTGGACAGAATTATTTTCATATGTATATAGGAGTTTATTCTATTCTGCTCTATTTCTTACCTTTTAATTATATTGTTTATTTTTTACTATTCGTATTGTTTTTTTTAAAATACAACTCTACTTTGGCTTAGGGAGAGAGAACTCTGGAGCGACTTGAACCTTTGTGAGTTATAAATCCATTAACATAACTTCCTTGTGGGGGCTAACAAGTCGCCTTTCACTTATTCAACGTGCTTAAATATGAGTAACATTTCAGAAGAGCGTCCATTTGTGCAGTACTAATATACTGTGTGTGTATATATGTATATATATATATATATATATATATATATATATATATATATATATATATATATATATATATATATATATATATATATATATGTATATATATGTATATATACACACACACACACACAGTATATTAGTCATTAGGGCCACTCATGGGTCGTTGACCCAACTGGCTTCCATGTGTGTTTCTAGAGCTAGGTGAGCCTAGGTGTGAGCAATTGTTAAGCTGTCTGGGGAGAAAACACTACTGGTGGGTGATAAGTAGTGTCGTAGACCACCTCCTCTGTTCGTTTGACATAATTGGATTCTTTTACTCCTCTTTCAAACCGTCTGTGTTTTCTGGCCAAGATGTTTATATTGTTGCCCTCAAAGGAATGATTTTTGGAGTGGAAGCGGACAGCAGAGTCTGCACCTGAGAAGTTGGCCCTTATCTGTTGTGCCATTTGTTGATGGAGAGGTTTTTCTGTCTCCCCAATTTACAAAAAAATGTACATTCCTGGCTGCACTGAACAACACAAACTACATTACTCTGCTTGTGCCTAGGTGGTTTGTCCTAATGTGACAAAGGAATAAAGAGAGCGAGAGAGAGAGAGAGAGAGAGAGAGAGAGAGAGAGAGAAGGAAGGGGAGAGGGAGTCTAGAAGAGCCAGGGGGTTAGGTCCTTATTTCTGTTCAACTGTCCGTATGTATAATTGGTCTAGGATTTGTCCTTTTTTCCCCCTCTGTGACCCCTGCCTAAATGTGTGATATTCGAGTGTTTTGGACTAGTTACTGTGTGGTATTGTTTCTCTTTGACGGTGCTTGATGAGGAGTTAGCAGTAGCCAGCCAGATTTGGAGCAGGGTTAAGCACTCCCATGTGATAAAAGCCAAGCAAAAATAGAAAACATTTATTATACAACCAAAATAAAATTACGTAGTCAGAAATTAAGTTTTTAGTTCCAATCATTTTTTTTGACAGTGACACCTATAAAAATAGAATGACTGTCAGGATTAAAATACTCACTGAGGGCTTAGTAATCTATCTATAAATACAAGGAATCTCTGTCTGTCTGTCTGTGTGTGTATGTGTGTGTTCCTCAAATATCTCTGCGGATCAGGATCAGACTGACCTGAGAGTTTCAACATGGCTGCTGCGTGGTTAAAGGGTGTGCTATTTCGCATTTGTTTGGACTGCAATGATACCGTTAATAAATTATTTCATAAATGCTTTACAAATTCCATGAGCATTGTCCATCGGAGCCACTACAGTCACGTGCGCACCAGAGCCAATCACTGCACACCGTGGCCACGCGCGCACCAAAGCCAATCACTGCAGAGCCCACCGCGACCCCCCACCTTAAGAAACAAGCAGATTTATACCTGCAGCGGCGCGAGCTGGACCGGGATTTTGCCGGCGGTTCGGTCCTGTTCTGTTCTGTTCTGTGCATCTAAACTGACTGTTGTGGATTAATGAGATTAAACCAGTCCGGACCGAGTCTGTTCGGGTCTGAGGAGATCCGGAGACGCGCGGACAACAAAGTGGAATCGGAATCTGTGGATGTTCGTGTGTAGCTAGCCGCTAGCTACACGGCCCACCTCCCGAGGCGACGGACCGGAAGCATCGGCACGTCCAAAACCGGACCAAGGGTAAATAATGTCCGCCACGCTTTTTCGCGAACATCGCCATCACGTTTGCTTTGTGTCTGGTGCAGGAAGAAACGGTAAAAACGGGCTTTTGTCACGAAAGTGTCCAAGCAGCAAGTTTGGTTGTTGAGGAACAGGAAGTTGTGGGAGGGACCTAGGTGGATGATTGACATGCAACGACGGTCGGTGTGTGTGAGAGTTGAGAGATTTGTGACATTTAGCGTGTTTGGAGTGTGTAGTTAGTGTGTTATGTAGTGTTTGGTGTAGTGTGTTTAGTGAGTAGTGGAGTAGTTTTTTTGTTTAATGAGTCAGAATAATGAGGAGAAGCTGAATGTGGAGCAGGCAGTCCAGCTATTTATTCAGCTGGAAGGAGCACAGGCAGACCTGAGCATTGCCTGCATTTAAATGTAAATAGTTACATATAATTTTGTAAATTTTTTAAATGTAGGCACAAATTTAGATAAACAACTATTTATATTTGCATTATCAGTAAAAAATAAAATAAAAATGGTTTGTTAAACATATTTGTGGTTTTCACAGTAAAAAAAATCTAGGCTAACTTTTTCTACTCGGATTTCCTGTTTTCTTTTTTTTTGTGATTTTAGGTCCATTGTGTTAATACAGTATGTCAAAATTAAAAAAAATAACTGTACAGTCACACATGTGAGGTTGTGCTGAAAATAATGACACCAAGTAAATAGCTTTTAAGATGAAATATAATGGCAAAATCAAAATTATAGCTGCTGCGCAGCAGTTATCAAGGCAAAAATCTGAAAATACACATATTGCAGCATGGAGATGTTGGTAATTTGTTTTTAAAAATGATTAATTTGCTCCATAAGTGAATAACTAATGTTTAAAAATGCTGCTTGCATTGACTGCAATTATTCACATGAGAGCAGAATTCAAAATGTTCTCAAAAATTCAGTTTTTTAGGTAAAATTCTGATATTTGTCAAACATCATCTACCATGACTCTAAAAAATGTTAAATTTTTTCATGAACATTGAAGATTTATTTATCTATCTATTTATTTGCAGGTAGGCTATATGTTTACAGTAGTGTTCACAGTCAAACATTTTCATGCACTGTAGGCAAAAATTGTGAGTGATGGACTTCATAATTTTTAATAGGTTTAAATGTACAAAAGTTTCTTTAGTACTGGGGCTACAGTTTGATGAAAGTGTGAAGTTCTAGCAGGTTGATTTGTTATGAATTTTCAAAGTTTTAACTTTAGACGCTTGCTGTAGCGCAACCATCAGGACTATTGGCTTGGGTTTACAGCTGAAGTAATCTGGCATGAGACTGGACCTTTATGCAAAATTCTGTTAGCTTTCACCCATGGTCCAGTCCAAGCTATTTGTTTTTATTTAATTTAGAGGCTTGCGGTGATGCCACCATCAGGACAATTGTCTTGTGTTTCATATTGAGGACATCTGACATTTTGATCTGTCATCATCCTCATCATCACCCTGGCTGGGTCTTGAACACACAACCCTTGACACCAAGAACCAGCTCCTAACTCGCTGAGCTAATTGGCTGGAAGTGAGACCGCTGTGTAGCTGCATTTGTCGACTCAGGGACTAACTGTCCAGGCAGCTGTTGTCAAGGAAGATTTCAAAAATGGTCAAAATGTCAGAAATTCTGTTACCTAAACAAAAATCTGATAATACATAAATTGTATCTTGACAGCATGGAAATGTTGGCGATTTGTTTTTAACTCTAAGTGTTTTGCTTCATAAGAGAAAATCTGATGTTTAAAAATGCCAGTCTTACATTGACTCCAGTTGTTCCCATGAGAGCAGAATTCAAAATGTTCTCAAAAATTCAGTTTTTGAGATAAAATTCTGATATTTGCCAAACTTCATCAACCACGACTCCAAAATATTGTCAATTTTTTTCAGGAAGATTGAAAATGTATTTAGCAAGAATTTGATAGTATATGTTTACAGTACTGTTTACGGTCAAACATTTGGATGCACTGTAGGCTTAATTTTTGATAAATCAAAAATCTGAGAAACAACTTTTGTGGAGGGCGGTCTGAAGATGCTCTCTAGCAAGTTTGGTGACAATTGAGCAAAAATTGTGGGAGGAGATAGATTTTATACGTTTTACAGGTTTTGAAAAAAACTGAGTGATTGACTTCATAATTTGTAATGAGTTTAAGTGGACTAAAGTTTCAGCAGTATTGGGGCTACAGTTTGGTGAAAGTTTCAAAACTGTAGCATGTACTGTTGATTTTGTAGGTATTTTTAAATGTTTTAAATTTAAACGCTTATTGTCCCCCCCCCAGGAGGAATATTGACATGTCCTTGGAATTAAGTCAATCTGGCATGGGGCCGGACATTTCTGTAAAGTTTGGTGAGTTTTCGCCATTGGGAAGTATGACTTCCTCGGAAGAAAGAAAGAAGAAAGAAAGAAAGAAAGAAAGAATTCCTAGGAATACAATAGTGTCCTGGCAGCTTAGCTGCCCGGACCCTAAATAGTCAAAAACAGCCAATTATACCCTGGAATATCGGATTTCACAACAAACCTAAATATCCCTGACGTCCCACCTTCAAACACAGCCTCATTTGGCCAGCCATAAAAAAGCCCTTAACCTCCCACTTTTTTATAGGAATACACTTTTCTTACGGGCACTGCACTAGTATATTTAATACAATCAGTCTATTTCATTGAACTGAACCTTAGAATGTTTTTGTTTTTTTTTTTAATTTTTTTATCTGACAAAAAAAAGAATAATAACAGACACAAAAATTCCATACAGCAGTGGTTTTGTAAGGCATGTGAAAATGCAAATATTTATGACTGAATGACAGTAACAGTAAAATAAATGTTAGTTAGTAGTAGTAGTTAAGATTACCAACCTATTAATTATCATCCACTTTAAAATGCAGTCATAAATCAAAAGGGGTAGTTTGAGACTGTTGCATGAAGCTCAGCAGCACATCTTTTGCACACATTTCATGTTACAGATAAGGTAACACACACACACACACACACACACACACACACACACACACACACACACACACACAGCCCACAGCTCCTGGCTGTCAGTCAAAAG
The DNA here is from genome assembly GCF_900880675.1 of Sparus aurata. Lineage (NCBI taxonomy): Eukaryota > Metazoa > Chordata > Actinopteri > Spariformes > Sparidae > Sparus > Sparus aurata. Next base: position 5,303,405 of record NC_044207.1, on the reverse strand, counting down.
GCCACTGAGTATGGTCTTCAGCTGTTATTGTCCATGCTTTGACATCAGTGGCAGAAAGCTTCATTGCAATGCACTCAAGACTGGTGACCTGAGACAGAATACAAATACACATAGAGCCGCACATTTGTTGTATTCATGTGCATTTCTTACACAGTACACAGCAACACACACACAATCACACACACACATATACAAAACCACACATATGCACAAAGAGACAGGTTGAGTGTGACACAGTGAGAGGGAATTTGAGGCATTCAGTAGAAACTGGTGGGGATTCAGGAATTAGCAGAGATTTATTTTCATTCTCTTAAGGAGCACTGCTTTTGGAAAACTCAACCAGTTGGAATGTTTAGACCCAACTTGCACCAGACCATCCACATCGTCGCATCCAGTTAGATTGGTGTGTGAGTGAGTGATTGTGATATTAACTGACATTGTGCTATGTGTTGTCATTATGAAATTCCGCGGTGACCTTAATCCATTGCTGCTAAAGGCACTTTGAAGCTTTCAGACCAACCTCTGCCTTTCGCTCTCTTTTCCTCTCTCACTGTCCATCTGTTGCCCACTTTTCAATGGACAGTTTCAAGGCCTGCTCAGCATTTCAGAGGCTTTTAACAACTCTATTGTTACTTATAAAGCTGGATTTAGACACTGAGAATCAGCGAAAAGCAAGGGAGAGCAAGAAAGAGAGAGAGCGAGAGAGAGAGAGAGAGTGAAATCATCCACACAATGCCTCAATGTTATTATGAAAAATGAAAGGAAACACTACAGCTCCCCTGGGTATTAAAACAACACAAAAAGACACAAAATGGAACAAGTGGATAAACAGATTAAGATAAAGGGCAAAAGCTTTAAACCCTTAAATGACATACCCGAACGGAGAAACGAGTGGAGCAGCAGGAAGATCAGCCATTCTGAAGATTAAAGTCACTCCAGGTGGGATTACATTTTGAAGCGCCTTGTTCTGTGAATGTTTTCCTGCCTGTACTGACATGTCAGAGGACTTTACCAATTCCACATACATAGTTTTTTTTCTCATTATAATCCGCAGAGCTCAGCAGCTTAATGCAAATCCTGTGTTTTTTAATTTGTCCTCCTAGAGGTACACAAAAGTGTGCTTTTTGTCTTGATTGGTTTGGTCTGGATCCCTCAGTTTCAATTATAAATCAAATCCCACTCCCCAAAAAATGCTGGGTTAAAAACGACCCAATATGGGTAATTTTCAACAATATTGCTGGGTAACGATTGGACCAACTACACACTGGGTTAATCTAATCAAGCAAGAAGGGTTGAAAATTAAATTGAAACGCTGGGTCATATTTACCAAAATGGCAATTAAATTAGTTAAATAGTTTATTAAATTAATTAAATATTTCTATCCAAATGTTGGGTCATATTAATTGGAATGCCGGGTTATTTTTTGCCCACAAATAGATTATAATTATTTGAATATTTAGTTACGGTAAAATCTTTCCAGAAAACAGTTAAATTATTTTGATATACTGTCATATCACAAAACACATCCAAGATTTAGTACAAGAGGTCATTTAGAAAAAAAAAAAAAAAGAATTATGATCATTCAATCTATAATTGATTCTGGATTGAATGGACAACAGCAAACAATCATAATCAAAGCGAACCAAGAGATACCAAAAGATTCCCACTCCTGTTTGAGGAGGGCAGGTTTTTAGTTAGTCTTTTTATCTCTGGTTAAATCAATTAGTGATTCACTCTAGAGTCACTGTGACTTTGAAATGAAAGAGCGTCTGCATGCATTTTGTCAAATCTCTGTGTGTGTACGACTGTGTAAATAAAAAGAAAGAAATCTATTTAGTACCTCTCTCCGAATTTCTCCATGAGGCATGACACCAAAATTTGGACTAAGCATTGTCTCTCTTACGATCACACTTTCTTCATCAAGGCTCTCCTCTCAAGAATCAGCTTGCCCACAGTTGAGGCTGTGAGAATCTGGCAGATATCCTGAGAAAGACAAGACACAACATATCTGATGAGGTTTTGTTATTGTCAAATGATGTTAATTGTTACAGTTAAATATTAAAAAAAACTAAATGCCAAGTCTTAAAGAGTGGAACTTAGAAATACAGGAGACACAGTCATAGATGTAATACACACGGTATCGCTGGATCCACTAGTGCTTTTCATTTCTACATGTAGGATATGAGTGTCGTTGTGGTTGGGACATCAAATATTGTATATGGGCTAGTAGGTGGCACAGCAAAAAATGCATGAAAACAAACAATAATCAGATTCATAGAGCGATGCAGAGATGACATTTTTTGTAGGCTAATCCAGAAGTCAGAATGGCTCTGGTCCCCTCGACAAAAGGCTTATGGGATTTTTTTTAGTTGTAATTTTTTTTGGGGGGATTTTGGATAATTGCAGAGAATAAACTGAAGATTATCTTCACTAACTTTTAGTATTTTTGTAATGTTAAAGCAATCACCAGAAGTAAGAAGCTAGCGTTAGGTTTAGTTTAGTTTAGTTTAGTTTATTAGTTTATTATATCGAAGACAATCCCAATTAATTAACTGCATCAACAACAGTAAAAAGGGCAGCTTTAGCCAACATGGCTAATATCCTGCTGTAGTCCCCGGCCAGATGACAATAGGCACCCTAAAAAACAAAACAAAAAAAACAAAAAAACAAAAACAATATATTACAGCACACTGATTAAAAAGAGAGCATTAGGATAGCTAGGATACAAGATAAATCAATAATGATGATAAGATAAGATAAGATAAGAAAGGATAAGATAAGATAAGATAAGATAAGAGAAAACAGTGAAACATCAGTACAATCATGCAAAGACAACACATAATCAAAGCATACAGAAACAGCACAAAATATAAGCACACATCAGCACATACAATCACATTCAGGAGTGCAGACAGACATCACACACTGTAGACATGCAGCATCCATGACGCAAATAACACACAGCCATATGTTAGTGTGTGCAGGTGTAACTGTCGACTAGCCATGTTTTTAACTTGGCTGTAAAAGTGGAGTATGTATGTGTATCTTTGACATGGGTGGGAAGTGAGTTCCAATTATGTATTGCTTTAACAGAGAATGATAACTGACCAAATGTACTTTTCTTTTGTGGGATTGATAAGTCCCCACGTGTGGTGCTTCTAGTGATCTGAACAGTGCTGCGTTGGCTTATGAGTGAGTTCAGTGGAGGGGGAGCTAAACCATGCAGGATTTTAAAGACCAGACAGATGTTCCTATATTTTATGACATCTTCCCAACTCAGAAGCTTGTGTTTGTGTAGGATGGTACAATAATGTGAGCTGTTCGGTTTCTGATCCAAGACTTTAAGGGTTTGTTTGTACAGGGTTTCCAATGGCTTCAGTGTAGAGGCATTGGTTTGTCCCCAGCTTGTGAGGCAGTATGTTAGATGGGTCATGACCATGGCATTCACATATAATTTGGCGGCATTAAAAGTCATTGTGTTTCTTATATATTTAAAATTTGCTAAACTGAACCTAACTCTTTGACTTACTTTTTTTATGTGCTTTTTGAACGTTAGATTGGAGTCAATAACAATTCCCAGATATTTGACCTCTGACACAATATCAATATTATGACCTGAGATTGTTATAGTTGGCAGAATATTACATTGCCTTTTAGTGAAGAACATTCCTACAGTTTTTTTTAGATTAAGTTGGAGGCAGGAGCAGTTTAGCCATTTAGAGATCTGCTCTAACGCTGAAGTGAGTTTAGCAGCTGCCAACTGATTTGTCCTGGCATGCACATACATTACAGTGTCATCTGCATATAACTGGGTTTCCACATCGGGACAGACGGATGGCAGGTCGTTAATATATAAAGAAAACAGTAGTGGACCAAGGTTTGACCCTTGTGGTACTCCAGTGTACAACTCAAGAGCTGGAGAAAGTTGGTTGTTAACAACAACATGTTGACATCTACCAGTCAGGTAAGATTCAAACCAGCTAAGTGCTAATGGAGAAAAGTTGAAAGAGGATAGTTTGGCCAGGAGGACCTTATGGTTGACTGTGTCGAAGGCTTTGCGCAGGTCTAGGAACACTGCACCAACAATACCTCCTTTGTCGACCATAGCTCGGACCTTTTCTAAGAAAAGGCAGTTGGCTGTTTCAGTGGAGTAGTTGGCCCTAAAGCCAAACTGCATGGGATGGAGAGAAAATTCACTGGTGTTCAAGAAGGAGACAAGCTGCTCTGATACCCACTTTTCAGCAACCTTGGATACTACAGGTAGAATGCTAATTGGGCGATAGTTACTGATATTCAGTAACTGATAGGCAATCAACAAACTACATCAAGGTCACCGGACTGTGCCGTGATCACCACTAAGCATACTACTACACCGTACTACACTATATACTATAGCACATGTTTTTATCACAGGCAACAAGTAAATGAAATGTCCTCATTCAGTCCCTTTGGAATCAGTGTGTCAAGGCAATGTATCCAATAGGCTTCTCTGTGGTGGAGGTTTGATGGGAGTGCTGTAGTTAGTTTGCCAGTTGAGCCCAATTAAAGGAAAACTACTAAAGAAGGACGTTTCACATTATTAAGCAGGCCACAGGTTTCAAGCAATATGAAAATATGAAATGAAAAAGGATCTCTCTGCTGCCAAAAAAGCGTCAAATAGTGCAATGCCTTGGACAAGGTTTGAAAACGTTAGATATTACATGAAAACTTAAGCGTGATCATTGTACTGTGAAGAGATTTGTGGCTGATTCACAGCACAGACGGGTTCGTGCAGATAAAGGCATAATGAGGAAGGTTTCTGCCAGACAAATTCATCGGATTAAGAGAACAGCTGCTAAAATGCCATTACAAAGCAGCAAACAGGTATTTGAAGCTGCTGGTGCCTCTGGAGTCCTGCGAACCTCAAAGTGTGGAATCCTCCAGAGGCTTGCAGTTGTGCATAAACCTACTATTCCGCCACCCCTAACCAATGCTCACAAGCAGAAACGGTTGCAGTGGGCCCAGAAATACATGAAGACTAATTTTCAAACAGTCTTGTTAACTACCCAATGATGGATGGAGTAGTGGATGGTTGACGGATGGCCACCATGTCCCAACAAGGCTGAAATTTCAGCAAGGAAGTTGTGATGAGGAGTGATAATTTGCAAAATTCAACAAATGACCATTTTCAGTTCTTACAACCTATAAAATGTGAAACTCTGTTGTGCATGATCATTTGGAACAGTGCCTTTTGAGTTTATTTTTGAAAAAAAAATGCTGTTATCATTGGGAGGTTTGTTCAATAAAATTTGAATTATATCCGAACGGTTGATGACTCGAAAATTATCTATTATTTAGGAAAATCAAAGAGAAATATCATGTGCATGATAATTTGGAATGTGGTGTAGTTATCAAATGTTAGGGGACCAAATATGACTGAACCAGTTGAATACTGGAGTGAATAATGATTAAAACTCCACCAGGATGTGAACACAGACAAACTTGTTTCCTTTCAAATCCAATGATGGAATATAGAGATGAACCAATAACGCATGTCTAAAAGCTGTATTTACACTACAGTACATACTACCAAAATTGTATTCCGGTTAACTGGACATGAGTGAGAAATGAACTGGGGAAATATGAAACAAAGCAGCAGATGGATGAATACATTGCAGGAAATCAGTGTCAGGGGAAGCATTCCATTAGATCACACTAAAATAATAACATTACTCTGATGAGAGTAGTTTTTCCAAGCTGTTCTATTGAATGGCTCTATTTTCAAACTCCACTAATGATGACAAAAATACAACTTCTGTTGGTCCTGACAATGCAAGTGTCTTGTTTATCTTAGGTGTAGGAGGCAGAAAGCATCCGCAACATTCATCTGGGCCCAGTTCAACTGTTGTCTCTTTGTCTCCTGGAGGGAGTTTGATGTGTTCAAGGTCCATTTAAGGGCGGAAATACCAAGGCTAAAAGCAAAAGGAAGAAATGGAACCACCCTAACACAAGTGATAAAGAACACTGCCTAACAGAGCAGAGAGAAAGGACAGAACACACAGGAATACACTAAATAGTGCATACCTCTGCCAAGGTTGCAAAAACCTTTAACATTTTCATGATACATTTCTACATCTTCTAATTTCTGACAAATCAGCGTTCTAAATGATGGATTAATTATTGGGACATCATCTTTTATATAAACTATGGATTAAAACAAATGAAACAAAAGTGTTTGGAAGACATTAGTAAGCATATTGTCTCAAGAGTATGAGTATTATTGTTATTATTATCTAAAATAAATACATAAATACATGCTAATGATGATGATGATGATAATAATAATAATAATTATAATAATAATAATTATAATAATAATACTAGTTATAATGATGATGATGATGATGATAATGACGATGATGATAGTAGAAGTAAAGCATGACAACAGTAGCGGCAGGGCCAACCAGCATCCATGGGAACCTGAGAGAGCAGAGAGCACAGAGACTCCAGGGAAGAAGCCAAGTCAGTGACATGAATGTATACAGATAGAGAAAGAGGAGGTCCGTACATCATGGGAAATCCCTTGGGATTTAACTAAACCTATAGCAGCATAGGTAGGAGCTAGGGGTGTCAACGTTTACAATTTTTTCTACACGTGTAAACGGGGCTTCTAACCGACGTGTAACCGGTTACACGTCGGAGATTTATGATCTCTTTCTATCGCAGTTGCGGTAGCACCGATGCCAGCAGCAGTCTCTCCCTCCAACTTGTTCGGGTGTTTCCATCGCAGGTGGTTTAGCATGGATCCCGTGCTGTTGTTGTAAGCCAACTTTGCCTGACATAGCCTCCACTTAACTTGATTTCCACTGGCTGTTTGTTCAAAAAACACACAGTGCTCCGCTTGTTGACCGCCGCCATCGCGTCCCCGAGTCAACTTGAAGTGACGCGACACTGGCTGTGGCTGCGTTTTTTTTTATATCAACGTAACATTATGCCCCATTCATCTATTATGTATGCGGATAACTGCACTAGTGGGAACATTTAAGTGTATAGTTAGTTAATGTTATTATCTGAAGCTTTCAGGCAACATTATCTTACTTTCACTTTTCAAAATTGCGTCCGTCCAATTTTCCTTCGGGCGTCGGTATCAATTTATAGCGGGTCGGCTCTGGTACGGAATGTAATCTGTGCTACTGTCGGAAAGACTGCGGTGGAAGACGACAGTGAAATATTTGGCGGTGCGCCACAGTCAATTACATGTAGAGGAAACCCTGAATACTATATATATTGATGAGAAATGAACGAGGAGGAGGAGGAAGATAAAAGACGTGTAAACGGTTATTGATTTTTCGAAACGGTTATGATTTGTTATGCGTGTACCCGTTTACACGTGTAGATGTTGACACCCCTAGTCGGAGCCTGTGCATGTCTTAACTATAACCTTTATCAAAAAGAAACGTTTTAAGCCTGCTCTTAAATGTAGAGAGGGTGCCTGCCTCCCAAACCAACACTGGAAGATGGTTGCCCAGGAGAGGAGCTTGATGGCTAAAAGGGTGGAGTACTAGGATACTGTTATGTCTTTAATAGAAATAGAGAAATATCTTCTCTAATATGAGTTCTTGTCGGTACGCCTGCAGCAGCATTCTGGATAAGCTGGAGAGTCTTTAGAGACTTATTTGGGCAGCCTGATAAATGGGAATGAACAATAATCCAGCCTTGAAGTAACAGAAGAATGAATTTATTTCTCTGCATCTTTTTGGGACAAGATTTTCCTGATTTCTTAAATGTCCCATAGGTTTTTGAAATGAGTTTTATGTGGGAGTTGAAGGGACAAATCTTGATCAAAAATAAGATTGCTCACTGTGGTGTGGAGGCCAGAGTATTGCCATCCAGAGTAGCTATATCATTAGATAATGTGTTTTCCAAGATGTTTAGGGCCCAGCACAATAACCTCTGTCTTGTTGGAGTTCAGAAGCAGAAAATTGCAGGTAATTAAGGTTTTTATGTGCTTAATGGAGAAGAATATTTGTACATCATCTGCAAAACAATGGGAACTAATAGAGGTGTTTGTAATGATATTCCTCAAAGGAGGCATATATAAAGTGAAAAGTATTGGTCCAAGCACAGAACCTTGTGGAACTCTGTACTGAACTTGTACAAACTGAGATTGGTCTGATAAATGGGACTTGAACCAACTCAATGCAGTTCCTTTAATATCAATTAAATGTTTCAGTCTTTTCAATAGGATGTTATGGTCAACAGCGTAAAAAGCTGAACTAAGATAAAACAAAACTAGCATGGAGACAAGCTAATCCTTAAATAACTGAAATCGAGGGACTTCTTAGAGGAAGCTTGTTAAGCTGGGCTACAGCAATGTACGATAATAAACCAAATTTCATCTTTTGATTGTGTTTTTGATCAGTCAGTGCGGGGAGGAGATGCACATATTAATTTCTTCTTTCTTCATTAAGGTACTTGTAGCCTAGTTGAGTATTCTTTTGAATTATTAACTGTAGCTGCCGAGATGGGGGGTGGAATGGAGTCCCTGTGTTCACCCTGTTATTCATCGTTTCTGTTTCTCTGATTTTAAGGGTAGGATACAAATAAAGTTATCATTATTTCATATTAATTTTACATCCAATGAATGCTTTCTTAATCTTTATGAAGTTGCTATGAATGTATAAAAACAAGGAAGTTGTTAGAGTAAAGTTCTGGCCACACAGATCACTGTATAAAAACATAACTATATAGCTTGGTTTGAAAAAAAATAAAAATAAATCACACTTCTTGATTTGGATGAAACTGGACCACATTATATGGGGAAAGTATCTTTGTTTCTTCCGCTGTCCTCTGGCTTCCCAGTGAACACGACTGGACCAGACCAGGACTGAACACAGCCTGTGAGACAGCAGATGTCAGTTTGATGGTAGGGGATACAGCAGAGAGATGCTTTAAAGGGGCTCTGACCAGGACTATGACTCTGGGGATGAGAAGACAAGACAGGCATGGACAGGAGAGGTATGCAGCAGCAGAAAATGGCATGTAAAACCAGAATATATTCACATTTTACACCGTAAACTAAGGATTTATTTCAACCAAACCAGAGGTGATTGTAGGAAGAAAAAAACATGACTGTTTTATTTTTTGTTGATGTTGGTTTGAATGAAGGTTTGTCTCAGATTTCTCACTCTGCTTTTGCTTAAATGCTTTTTAACGCTGCTGTGCCTGGACACACCACTGTGCCACAAAGTCTCATGACACTAGCTCTTTAGCACTTGAATGGCAACTTAAAAAATAGAATAATTTTAACACAGTGATGGCTGTGCTTTCAGTTATCAAAGCCATTTGCAGGAAAAACACTGTGATCATCAGGTAAAGGCTTAATACTGTCACAGAGTTTGTATAAAAAGCATAAATAAAATCCATATCTTTGTACCTTTGTAAGCAGAGAGATAGTATTATTCTTACTATATCTTTATTCAAACTACAATTACATTGTGTCGGTTGTGTATCACATTTTCTGTTTGTTGTGCCATTTCTTAGTAAAAGGTTCAGGATCTGAGGTACCAGATCAAGGGAGCTTCCCAGAGTCCCTGTGTACATCTGATTTGGCAGTGTTTCTATTGACAAAGACACAAGTCTCAGTGGAGCACCCTTTAATAGCATCAAAGAAAAAAGGCAAGAGATTAAGAGCGAGGGAGGATAATGAGGGGAGGTAGAATCATAAAGAGAAAATTAAATATACGGCTACACTAGAGAATTGGAATGACATAACTGTTAGTTGCGAGCCAGCGCTGATGGTCTGACTGAGGTAACAAAATGGAGGAGAGCAGCTCTTTTGATCTACAGCCAACTGAATCATGACCTCGAAAATAATCCTCAGCATGTTGTAGTTTCTCTAATCATGTGTTGATAGAGCTGGAACACAACATCATCCAGTTTAATACTCGCAGACTGACCACTGATCAACCTTGAGACCTATAGGGACAATTTCAAAACCATTGTGTTTACATGTGTGACATTTGTCTTTCTGCTCCTGCTATTCCCACCAGGGCAGTTGCTAGGAATTCTGGGCCCCATGAAAGAATATCGGTGTGGGCCCCTCTACCCCATTCATTGCCACCTTCAATTTTCTTGTTTTTCAGTATTCTTGACGGTGCCTGGTGTAATACAGCCAATTTGTTTCCTTTTTTACGATTAACGACTTAACAAGTCAGAGTGTTATTATGTAAATTATGTATAATTAGTTGTCTTATTCTCATTTCACTGATTTGCAACACGTTATTACACCTCTGATTGCAAATACATTTTCAATTAACCACTCAACAAATAGGTAGTGGGTCACAAATAAACCAAAACAGCCAACCAGTGTCTACATCACTCACACACCATCAAAGGCATCATTGGACTGCTGGGCTGAGCGTCTGCTGTGGGGTCAAACTCAGATGAAGCAGCCACTGCTGATTCTAGTGCAGCAGAACATAAAGTTTTTTGTTCCATTATATATATTGTAAACATTACATGTTATGTTTCATGGAGAAACTGATGCAGAACTAACCTATTCTTGGACAAAATCTAAATGGGCTTCTTAGTACCATAGCTCTAGGTGGACAGCTTCACTTTACCAGGCAAAAAATATTTTTAGACCATTCAAAAGTTGGTGTAAACTGTCCACAACTCTAAATAGTCTTCTTTACTTTGTTGTTGTCAGCTATTATGGTGTCTTTTATTTTATACTGCTATGAAAACAAACAAATCTTTGAACATTTTACTTTTTTGTATTTAGGCTATTCAAATGTCCCACTAATAACACATTTTACAAGACCACATTGAACACATCATGATAACGTAACTGACCTTCGTCAGATGGTCATAATTACTGAGTAGAACTTAAATGCGTCATAATACAATTCAATGCAGCCTCTGAATGGGCGCATACTGGAGCACTGTCCGACAGTGATATGTGTGACACACACAGTCACTGTAGTAAATTAGTAACGTTCAGTTATAGCTACTCTAGGAACCGTTGCTCTACAATGAACTGGCGACTTGTTCAGATTGTAGCGCGGCCAGATGACAGCTAACGTAGGCTCCAGCCTGCGCCCCGTCAAAGGTAATGTTACAGACATTAAATTAATGAAGTAGGCTAATTGTTTCAGCCGCCCTCGGTAGTTTTACTCTCACCATTCTTAGAAAATAAGTTGTAGATGTCCTGGGCCCCTGCTCTGCTGCTCCTACTCCTGGCCTGCTTCTCAACTCTCTTCTGGTGTCCGGACTTGTGCTTTTTGGTGGGCATCCTAACCCTGCTGGAGTTCGCTCGCGCTCACTTAATTGCGATGAGGAAGAACCATGGGAAGAACGAACCGCGGTGTGGACCAAACCATTTTTTAAGAAGGGACCAACGGGGTTAAAAAGAATATTAAAAATAATTAAAATTAGAATATTATATGACTGTTTCTTTGTTTTAACTCATATTCATTCGTATGAATATATATTAGTTCAGTGTATGCACAACCATTTTGTTATAGAGGCTACTTGGGGCTGTGTGTGGGCCCTATAGCGGGCTGTGGGCCCTTAGAATTGTCATCACCTTTCCCCCCTATACGACGGCACTGATTCCCACTCAAGGTTGCAACATGGTGTGAGATTTCGAGACATCTGTCTGCTCTCACATTATCGCACACTATTCCCTCTGTCTTGTGGGAACCATTCTGCATTTTCTCACACTCTATAACCACTGTAGTTTGGGAACAGGACACAACAAACTGGCTTGGCCTGTGTGGCTCCTTAGCACAATCAACCAAGATGGTGCAAATAATCTCTGCTCTAAAGATGGCTCATTTGCAAACGAATCAGTTCGAAGGAATGACTCTTTAACGCAAACAAACTGAGCTGATTCCACACTTCACTTCCCTCTCGTTCCCTCTTCTGTTCTCACAGACTAGTTGCTGTGTTGTTCACTGTTTAGTTATCTGTGTGGTGAAGAAGTGTTGAATTTCATTCCGTCCGTAGCTCATCTTTCCCGTTCAGTCAGTCAGTCACCCTTGGCTTACCTCCAATACATGTCAATTTAATGTCAAGGTGAATATACACATTATCCACTGTTGTGTTGTCTAAAAGTACACATAATCATGAAGTTGCAGCTATGTAATTGCCTTGAACTACAGTGTTATGTTGACTCAGGGACGTGCACAAACATTTGGAGGGGCTATTGCACACACACACACACACACACACACACACACACACACACACACACACACACACACACACACACTTACAGTATATCTTCTGCCTTACTATTTGTTAGTTTGGACCGTCAGATAATAATTGATATAATTCTGCATAAGTTCTATAATGTACCTTTAAATTAAGGATACTATTGTCCACAGCGTCCATATTTCTCCTCATCACACTCTTGACATGACAGTAACTCTTTAACACTCAGCTTATCACCCTCATTATGTAGGCTACCTGTCTGATGTGTTGTGTGATGCTGCACATGCTCTCCCTTACTCTCAGGTCTGGAGCCTTGTGGTTGGGCCTCATCTTAAATAGAATGATTAGACTTATACAGTATACTGTACTTTTCACTGATAAAAATGCACTGACAACTGAAACCTCTATTGCAGTCAGTTCAGTTTCCATATAATGGAATATTATACATATATATTTACATATTTATACATTCACAATACTATGCATAGCACATACTGTAAACTGTATAGTGCAGTGTTTGTAACTTACAGAAAATGCTTCTGATAAGATAGACCTACTTCACATTCAATAAATTAGGTAAGATGGTGTCTTATCATTATCAAAATGCTTCACCTACTGCAGCTGGCCTGCTGTCAGTTTTGATGCATTTCTTTTTTTGATTCTCTTTCTTCTTCAACCGTCTCTGTTGTGAAGGCATTCTTAAGCACACAATATTAACATTAGTGAGTCTATATATATATAAATGTATATATAAAGTGTATGTTTAGTAAGCCTACATTAACCAATTCACGTGGCATATTGACTTTAAGCAATATATAATGCATGATTAAAAAGTAAAAAAAAACAGTGTTGGTGAAGCTGCTTTGAAAGTATAGCTTTCCAAACTACCATTACTTTATTACTGGAAGAAGTTAAACTACAGCAAAGTTACTCTAGGGATAAATCTAGTTTGGTTAACTGAAGCCACTTAGAAAAAAAAATTCAAACTACTGACAAATTGACAATGAACATATGATATAAAATTATAGCAAAATAAATTGCCAGTTCATTGCAATTAGACTGTAAGTGCAATTTCTTTCCTCACAGTTCATAAATAGATAAAATAAAAATATCTAAAAAAATTAAATAACATTTGTTATAAATTGACAATGAGAGTCTAAATAAGGAAATAAAAAAGGGGCCTGTTGCCTCGTCAGCTGCAAAATGTATTTAAGCTAGTAGTTTAACTAGAACACGTGTAGTTCACGACTCCCCAACTATATCGCATCACATCCAATGGAACAGATACATTGTTTCATTTTGGGATGGAACCAAGTGAAAATCCACTACCGTATCTCCCGGTAGCTCAACAGTGTTTTGTGATGCTGCGTGCTGTCAATCATTGCGGCAACACATGCAGTGTTAAGTCTGATTTATGCTTCTGCGTCGCGGCGACGGCGTAGCTACATCGTCGACGCAGACCCCTCCGCGGACACTACGCCGTAGCCTGACGTGCGCCTCCAAAAAATCCTGACTACGCGTCACATCGACGCGTCGAGACACGAACGGCAAGGACTGTGATTGGTCCGCTCAGAATGTCATTTCTGGCAGTTGCTTTTTCTTCTGCGTTGCCTGCGCTTCAACATTTGTAATAACAGCATTTGTTGTTCAATATCCACGAGCTCCATCTCCAAAAACACCCGCTCCATCTCAGTTGCCATTGTTTACTGTCTGACCGGAAGAAAACCAAGGAATCCGATATGAACCCCCCGAAACCAAACAAAGACACAGCCACACCCCTCTAGCGGTTTGGCGGTGAATTGCAGAACAACGCGTTCCCTCGACACAGAACTTCGAATGCTCAATGACGGCGTAGGGTCGACGACGTAGCTACGCCGTCGCACGACGCAGAAGCATAAACCAGGCTTTAGATTACTCGTCTCTTTTTTTCTCTCTCCTGCCTCGGGCTGACTCTGTGCTCTACGCGCGCCTCACTGCAGTGTTGCACGTCCTTTGCGCATTTGCAGAGAATGCGTCCCCTTGTGCATAATGGGGCCCCCCATGGATCGTGAGGCCCTACACACAGCGCGTGTTCTGCATGAAGGGAGGGGTGGCGCTGCCCAAACGCAGACTTCAAGGCACAAAACACCAATCAGGCTCCCGATGTGAAAGGTAATGTTGCGTGACGTGATGCAAATGTTAAGAACTGCACATTATTCAAGGCCAAGTGGATACTTTTTTGTATTATTCACAGAGCATTTGTGACCTCCATAACTTCTAAAACTCACCTGACTGACAAACTTTCCCTCTCGTACACCTACAAACTGTATTGCACAGCTGCAGTGTTCAGTGTGTCAGATTAAAGTCATGTGACAAGGGGCAAAGGGCATCACTGAAGTCAAAATAAAAGAACCTTTGATTACAGAAATAAAAGTTTTAATTATATGCCGATTTATTTTGTTTTAACACTTCTACTTTACCAATTATAGGCTTATTGTATCGATGTAGACACAACAGCAAAAAGCTCAGCTACTAAGGGCAAACCGGCTGTTGCCTGAGCAACAATAGCCCGTACCTGTGTACATCCATGTGTTGACTGTTAGCACGATCGTTTGAGAATGAGGAGCTGAGAACTGTGCATTACATGATTCACCGCTTAACGACGTTGAACCGGAAACACAACTGAACGAACGAATGAATGAACAATATGAATGTTTCTTCCTGCCGAACTGATAGACGGGAACTGAATCGCGATATTAAACAATGAAATCTGCTCTGCTCAGAGTGCCTTAAAAAAATATAGTTTGAAGCAAGAGAAGCTTTGGAAGATGAGGAAGAGTTCTCAGAATATGAGGATCACATTTTGTTCGTTGAGTCTGACAGTTCTGATTGACCATCAGCCAGCTCCAAAACAGCCCATGAGCCGCTAGCTACAGGACCAGTCCGTCCGCAGCCAGCCACTGGTAGGAACACTATCTTTTCAATGGGGCTCATGTTGTATGATATGGTTGTATGTCTGATTCACCATATTGTTAAAATGTAGGTCCACAAAAAGGCCACAAACAACTGTCGTCATTTATAAGAAACAATTTCTGGTGACACTTTATATATAAGAGTACACTAATAATATGTAATAAGCTCTACTTGTTGTCAAGTTACACAAAATGACAAACAATATGGTCTATATTAGACGGTAAACATATAGCTTCAGGGTGTACCGGGTGATCTGCAATGACATGTACATTTGGTTGCTAAGTCCATGAGGAAAGCAGAAAACATTTTTGTCCACTGTGCCAGACATTCTCTACTCACACAGTATTTACAGTACACTATATACAAAAAGTATGGCATTTTACATCTTATTAGTGTATTTTCAAATATAGTGCAACCCAACTTTCTTTTCATAATCTATATCACACCTGAGGTGGATCATTCAGAGCGTCCTGCCTCATGTGTTATATCATTTCAAATTTCCCTGAAATATTTAGTTTTAAAATGGTTTCCAGTGTCAAAAAAACACCACAATCACATTCTGGGTTATTACATGATGTCGGATCAGAATAATTTTAACTGTCATAAAAGTTGGATGAAGATGAAGGATTCGCAATATAAGATGTGAACCAAACTGCTATGCTGACTTGAAGTATGAAGAGATGTTACAGTGGGAATGATTCAAATACTCTGCAACTGAAAAGTTCAATAAATCTCATAATGTACAATGGAGAATATTAATATTTACATCGATTGCATATATTTTTACATCATGATATGTGTGTTTGTGTTTGTTTGACATTTGAATGGAGTGGAAAGGGGAGCTGGAGTGGAGACAACATGCAGAAGAGGAGTAAGAAGAGATGGGGGAGTAGGAGTAGGATGAAGACAAAGGAGAAGGAGTTTGTATGTGAGAGAAAGACAGACACGTCCAGCCCTGCTAGCTTACACTTTCATACAGTTGTCTATTCGCCTCTGTTGCTGCCATTACTCCCTCCGCTGGCAGATCAGAGGCGAAACAAAACTGTCCCCCAATTCTGCCTCTGTGCTTGGTCATTTTACCAGTTTTTATCCTTTTTTAAGCTACAATTTATGCTATAGTTATAGATCCTGGGTGTTTTGCATTTTTCACCTATCATGGCAAAGTTTTAAGTCACTGGACTCTTAAGTAGCTGCCTGCTGGTTGTAGTCCACTAGACTGCCTTGACTGTTGCTGGATGAACTGGGTGAAAAGAACTGCATGCCACTCCAGATTTTCAACCACTATGGACCACTTTGTGGTCCGATGCAGTGCAGGGCAGCGGTGCTGGTACTTGTCCCTCTCCTGGCACCAGAACCCCCAGCTCCCAGTCTGTCTCTCCATCAGGCAAGTGTCCCAGAAGAGCTTCCCAACCTTAATGTGACCAACATTGGTCAGTTGAAGCCTATCTATTGTGTCTTAACCATCTAGACTCCAGTAGAATTCTAGAATGTTATGAAAATATATGATACGATATTTTTTGTCAGGATCTCTTTCATAATAATCTTATGGCATCCATAAGGTTTATACACAGGGGCGTTTATATGTCATTGTTTTGAGACCAACCAGAAAGTCGCGAAAGAAAATCACTGTTGTCAACATGTGATGTCTATTTCTGGTTCCGGTCATTGATGACAAATTGATGTCTTTATCTAGAATTCAGGGTAGTATTTAACTTGTTCTAATGAGACAACCTGATAATGAGTGCCATCTTAACCATATATTGTCTGATCTGTGTGGTTGAGATTGCGGCTGGAAAAACATGACAGTCATGTCATGCTTGCACATGCGAACATGTGTACACGTGCAAAGAGGCTATCTTTCCCAGCTGCTGCTCATTAACACCGCTGCCTGTTGGCTTTTATCAAAACCAAAATTATTTCAGTGTCACCACAAGTATACCTGACAGCTGTTCCTCTTATTCTGTTTTATATATTTTTTCTTTCCATGACCAGAAGATATAGCTAGTTATAGTGAAGTTGTAAATATTGACACAGCTTTGATATGAAGGGGAAGCAACATAACTTGCAGCCCCTCGTACAGGAGTATATGTGTGTGTGTGTGTGTGTGAGAGAGAGAGAGTGCTTGTGCGCATACAGCAAAAATGCTATCCTGAGGCGACGGTGCAAAATGTTTCTGGAAATGTCTCATATGAGATGACTTATTTGACTTCAGGTCTTCATTTTTATCAAAAGACATTGAGTGACCTAAGTAGTTGAAACATTACGTCAGTATTACTTTTTATCGTGCGCATAATTTAGTCAGTGCTTTTCTCTTAACACTATATTTGGATGGTCTGCCTACAGAAAGTTTAGAGTGCTTGTCATATTTCACCAGCTAATTAGTTGAGATTCAACCATTGAACTGTTTTTCTTTTACTTTTTTGTAGATGTTTAACAAATTATATATAAACTATATGTGAATATTCATTCATCTACATATTATATTATTATATACACAAAATTTCAGTTGAACTTGCACTACGCACCCAATCTATCCTATACAAATGTTTAACACATTTTATATAAATATCGAAGAGGCCATTTCTATTAACCTTTATTGAACATTCTAATGCTCAATTAACATTCAACATTATAAAAGTCTGACTATATGTAGAACACAATTTGACCATATTTGACTTCTGTCAATGGTTGACATGGATGGATCTGGCCTTTTCCAGCACTCCTAGTGGATGCCTGATTGGATTGAGATTGGTTTAGGAACTCTTTGTCATGTTACTCATGCCATTCCAAAATATGTGCAATGTGATAAGGCTTCCTTCTGGGAGGCAGAATGACTGTGCATGGTTCCTCGGCGGCCTAGAAAGGGCTCCCTCCTTCTCTGCTGGCTTCCTACTCAGCCTCCAGAGGGCTACCAGCTTCACCCACTGGCCTCCTGTGTTATAAACCACTGTGGCATTACTTAAAAGTCTTAATGAAACAAAAGGGAGTGTTATTTGCTTCAGCTTATTATTTTATTTCCTGTAGAAACAGTCACTCAGAGAGGGAGAAGGACACTGATTTCTGTCTCCACCTGCACAAAGCAGCCAGAATGGCACAACTTTTGACTAGACCAGAAGATGAGGGGAAGCACATCTGCGAGTAGTGTGGTAGAATTTGGCATTTGAACAGATTTATGGTACTTGTTAAAAAAATGTTTGCTTAGATATAACACATGCAGTTATGTAGTATAAGTACACTATAACTACATACTAGTATAATGTAGTTATACAGCCATGTAGTTATTTCTTATGCAAACAACCAATTAATTGAATTATGTAGAGTCTGAGTTTTGTAAATAATGCTATTGTTCTTTGCCAGAAGTGTTGTTTGTTATTTATATTTGTCTCTGCTCAGTTTACCCATCCTGACATCTTTAATACATTTCTACTGAGGAAGTTGGGGACACCTTCCAGTATCCACTGTTGTCGTGGCTTCTGCTGTCCTCAGACACTTTTCCCTGTGTCTCCTGTCTCTCCCAGAGTGTTTGACATGTTCTCTTTAGCTGGTATTTGTTTACTCTCTCTTCTCATCCTCCTCTTCTTGTTACACACCCTGCTGGTCTCCCTGACCTGAGAGATTATATACAATCAATACTGATACCCCACACCAAAGTGCCACATGTTTATTGTGTGTGGAGCTAGCTCTGTAGCAGCTGGTTGGGTTCCAGAACACAAACAAAAATAGCATAGTAGTGTTATAAACAACATAAAATATAATAATATAATAGTATATTTAGAGAACAGATGTTAATGTCAATGCAGGGTAAGGAACAAAACCAAGCAAGTGCCTCCCATTATCCACTCTCCAGTCACATATCTACCACGGTGAAACCAGTTTAACTCCCCTTCCTATCGTCACATTTATTTGTGTCTCTTTCATCAAATCTTCTGTGGAACAGTCTATCTCTACAGGGTCTGTGCTCCAAAGATTAAATTCTGGCCATACAATGATAAGGGCCAGGGTGACAAACTTGTCCTGGGTTTCCTGGTGTGTCCAGTTATTCTGGTCAATTTCAATCCTTCTGATTTAAGTCTCAATGAATATATTAAAAATATCATGACAGAGTCATATTGTATGTCAACATAACAGTCAGAATAAATATTTCCGTACATTTCTGCACACGGCTCTGCGATGAGCTGGTGACTTGTCCAGGGTGTATCCTGCCCCCGCCCAGAGACAGCTAGTTTGGCTCCTGCTAAAAAACCCTGCGACTCCATAAAAGGGATAAAGCGGTTACAGACAACGTATGGATGGATGGATGGATTTCTTGAAACCTTACATTTTGTATGTTGCAACTTTAAATTTCTTTAGAGCTAATATTGTATTTTACATTATGACAAAACTGTGCTGATGGTCCGGTTAGGTTTGGGCACAAAAAATCTTTTTGTAAGGGGCAGGCCATCTTGTCCAGTTGTCACACCTCTAAAATCCACGAGACATGACATGAAAGTCAGCTCATATAAATGTAATGTGAAAGTGATATGACTTGTATTGTAGAAACATAGATATGATATATAGACGCATAAACTCAATGTATCTGTGATTTGCAGAATTGTAAAATGCCAACATTTGATCCTGCAGACTGAGCTGGTTTTGTCCCCATTCCATAAAACAAACTTTGCATGCAGTATGACCTATATATATATCATTGTATTTTTACTAGCTGCAATAACACATTTTTTGTCATGGGAAACTACTTAGTTATGGTGAATCATCAAAGACTTATCTTTTCTTTCTGAAATGAAAAAGCAAGACTTTTTGACATGCACTAGTCACACAGCCAGTGTGGCAAGTCTGTAATGATATGATGCAAGCATGTATAATTTTAATATAATTTAGAAATATAATGAATCCCCTTTAACTAGTGACCAGTTGTCTTTCTATACAAATGAATTCATAGGTAATCAGTAAAAGAGCCCCAAGTATCCTCTTTCTTCCAAAACACGTCCCTAGACTATGACATTTTATCACGCATGCTGGCTCTTGCTCTTTATTATTAAAGAGCCCTTATTTCCTTTAATATTATACTTTCAGTATTATTAATCATTATTTATATCTCAATTAGTAATGCTGTTGTTCCGGCTATATCCCCCCTCCTCTCCTCTCTCCAACAGTAAGTCTTCATGGAAAAGGGTAACTCTGTAACAATAGATATCATTCACTGTTGTTCTGAATATATAGATGTATGGTCCTTCAATATGACACAACCCTGACTTAAGACATAGTTTCTGGAAAGAAACATATCCATATATTCAGGAAATCATGATAAAACTGTACACTTAAGGAGTAAAGGCAACGTATGGCTCTGAGACCTGTTGCAAGAGCACAAGATATTTACAGGGTGAATGTCTACTGCTTAAGTTTTAATATTGATTTAATATTTCATTTTTCTTAAAACCTGTGTCACAGATGCAAAGTAATGTCTACTGCAGATCCTTCAGTGGTTTCCTGTTATTGTCACTTCCAGTGAAGTGTATATATATATATATATATATATATAGTTGAAGTCATGCTCACAGATCCACACCGTTGATGATGCAAGCACAGGCTACGAAGCAGCAAGAAAAATAACCTCCAAATTTCAATTTTTGGCAGATGTCAAAATACCGAATCTAAGAATAAAATGTCAGTGTAGTGATCCTTTGATAATGCTTCATAATAACCATCATCTATAAATGGTAAAAATACATGGTAATTAAACTTTAGTTAAAAAAAATACTATGTTGTTCATCTATAAACATGATTTGGATTTTTACTATTTCTTAATATGGATTCTAATTAAGTGTTTTAAGGAACATTTTAACTCATAATGATTGGGATCTTAGAGGTCAAACAGACAGAGGTAGTGTGAATGGTAATGTCTTTCCATGCATTTTTATGTTTGTCCTTTTGTAAGTATGATAATGACTAAGACAGTAGTGTGTACTATTGTGTTACTTATTTCACAGAAGAAATGTGTAAAAATTCCAAACTTTTCTTCTCATTGACATCCACAATGCCTATCTATTCATAAACAGGATGTCAGGCAGTGTGTTTATTGCGTGTTTGTCCCCACAGCATGAGAAATGCTATAGACATGTGTAAGGAGCCTTTGTCTAGAAGACTTCTGTAAGGTCTTTGAAGCAGTGGCCCCTTGGCCTCAGTGGAGACCTCTACCCTCATACACAGTAACACATTATGTGAATATTGCATCATGGCAGAGTGCAACAGTGTTCACACTTTGTCATAGTTGGGTGGGTTGAATACTTTTGATACTTTGCTGACACAGGAGTCCAAAGTTGGGAGTCCAGCACACACAAAATTCTAAACATCTACAAAAATAAAAATAAAAATAAAAATACAGTTGTACACAACATCTTATTTACACCAGTAAGTCATCAATGGTGTTTAATATTGTTTTACTGCAACTCTAATGCTCTCACATAAAAAAAAAAAATCTAACTTTAGAGCTTTAATTGGAACTAGGGTGTTGATCAAGTTGATGAGCTAAGCAGAGATAGAGTGGCCTTTTATTGATCAGGTGAATGGCACTATAACAATAAGCCGAATTAGGTGATCAAGGGACTTGAGAGAAATACTTGCAGTCTGAAAATAAAGCAGCAATGAACTCTAACTTTGTTACTGGTGCAACTTATAAAGCACCCGAAAGTGCTCACTGAATCTCTCTCCAAAGGCTGCACAGTCCTCTCACTTTGTTATTCTAAAGTTTCCATGAAGTCAAAATTGATGCTCAGCTGTTATCACATACAATATATCTTGCTGTATATCTCACATATACAACAAGATCTCACTACCAGCTCGTCAAATTCAATATATTGGTTGGTGGCCTTAAGCTTCAAATTATGACACTCTAACAAGCCCTCATGTCAGTTTTGCACATGAAAGGCACCACAGACAAGTTAGCAAAAATACATGCAACATCAGGTTTGAGTATCAAAAGCTTGTTAGCTTGTTGACAGTCACTTTACTTATTATGACCTATTATGACTTTTAGACTGTTATTTTTACCCCGTCTATTGATATGTCCCTTTATATGGTTTTGTTTTGTTGGTTTCTTTTGAGCATTGAAAAGCCTTTTTTAAGTTTAATGCATTATGTAGGAACACACCATGTGTTTCATGCCTTTTCTCTGAGATATAAATCAAGACCTTGTTTCTCTGCAAGGTAAACATTTATAGTATAGCTAACCCTGCGATCCTTTGTACCAGAAGGCGCCATCTAGTCTCCTACTATCTCTATCTGGACAGAGAGACTTTATTTTCCTAATAATAAAGACATCACTTTGGACACTCCACAGACATTTCCTCTATCGCAAGAGGAGAGGCCCTCGTAATTTGCAAAATTGGAGGACTTTCCTTTGAAAATTATACTCTGTATCTGTAAACGAGACTAAAAACTGCTATCATTTTATTCTGCTTGAACATCTTCCCCCTCTAATTCTCTCAACTCGCCTGCTAAGAACACACACACAGACCACAGTGATTTGTGATCGAAGTTCCCTTACATTTCTTAAATAGAGTTTCTTCTCTCTTCCAAATCTTAACAATGTTATGACTATTAAGCCAGAACCTTATCTCCAGGAAAATGAAATATTATTAATCAGGAAATAACTTTCATAAAATTGATCTCATCCTCATTTCTCTGTGACAAAAATTAACTGAGATGAATTAAATATGTAAAATTGCCATGTATCTCGGGATCCAAAGCGTTCTCCAGTGGTGAACCCTGGTGAGATTTATACCCAATGTGAAGTCTTTCTCTAACTCATTTAGGCATATTACCAGTCAATGTTTAAAGTATATTCCCTGGTATAATAGTATGAGGCTAGAACTAAAGGAAAATGTGCAGTAATTAGATCTACTGTATAATCAAGTGTGTTTAAGTGTTTAACCAAGTACTATTTTTGAATGTTAATGTTTAAGAAACTGTGCAGTTTCAGACAAAGAATGACTCTTTTGCCGGGTACCTCCAATGAACACAGGCGGTGCCACCCGCTGGGTATTGGATCAAAGCTGCCAGCTTGCCGTTGAACCAACTCTCAAACAAGCAGGCCTTCATCCGATTGGATTCCCACTTCTGAAATTTGAGTTGGTGTCCTTTGGCTTTGAATTAATATTGGAGAAATTTGGTTAGGGCTCTATTAGCATTAAATGATTCTCTTAATGTTTAACTACTTTCACCCAACCTGCAATTTCATTCATAAACTCATTACATTATTCATTACAGATACAGCATCTTTCTGTTACCTGTTAATCTTGTCTTTTGTTAAATTTGCCATCTCATTTATTTACTCTGAACTATTCAGCCAAAAAAAAATTAACCACATGTTGTTTGGTCGAGGTTTGTTTTAATGTGGAGAACCAATGGTAACTGTCTACAAAAGTCACTACTTGAGTAATGAGATTGAATAAATTGATTTGAAATTGATTAGAATTGATTTATATTGATTGAAGTTAACCTCGTCTAGTTGAATTTGATTAATTACCTCTGGATTACTCAAAGAGATAAAAGAACGAAGGTGGTGCCCCTATTCACAAGTGTTTTATTAATCTCAAATGATTAATACATTTAATTTCTAAGTAGTGTTTCCCTAACAATTATCATCATTATTATTATTTTTAATGTAAGATACTAAAAAGTGTTAATAATAGTATCATAAATGTCTAATCTTAAGACATCTATAAAGACATACGAGTATCTTGTAATTGTTTATAATAGTACATGTACACGATTAAGTGCTAATAAATGCTACTTTATGCATGGTAGGGCAAATTATTTAAATGCAATGAATGCGTTTGTAATGCTATGATAAACAATTATAAGAAACTCATGAGGCTTTCATTAATGTTCCTAAGCAGTTTACAAACTGTTAACAAGTTTATTATAAGTGATAATTGATAAATGATAAATAATGTTAATAAGCATATTTTAAGGACTTATGAGAACATTATTACAATTTACCTGATTCTTACTACATTGCATTACCATTTTTTTCATGAAAGTGTAGTGGATTTTTGCAGTGGCAAAAGGTAAATCCAGAGCTAAAGTGAACTTGAGAAACTAACTGTCCAGACCTACTGTGAATGACAACTGCTAGCTTGCTCATGAATGATCAACTAATGAAGAAGCATAAGTAAAGCAGCAAGTAAGGAGCTAACACTAACCCTGTAATGGGGGGAAATTGATTCAGTGTTTACTTTTGAGATAATACTCACAACTGAATTTGATCTTTTGGTGAATGGTTGGTTCTGTTTGAAGAGGAAGGGGAGTGCTATTAATTACCACCACATTTGAGCAGTGAAGATGAAAGCAGGCTCATATAGGGGGTCAGCTGGAGAGCTGGGGTTTCCCTTTCACCTCTGACAGATGGGTGGCCCTGAGGCAAAAAATGTGATAGTTGACAATGCACAAACTGTTTCCTTCCTCACCGCCTCACTCTCCGTCTGTCTCTACACACACACACACACACACACAGACACACACACACACACACACACACACACACACACACACACACACACACACAGACACACACACACACACACACACACACACACACACACACACACCGAAACAAACACACACTTCTGAATCTGTCGGTATCCATCCCCCTTTTTACTTTAACTATTGGGAGTGACTGACAGATCACATTCGACCAGGCAGTGAATGCCAATCTGTCAAACATCTCAATGCTGCAGGGTCGAGTGGACTATAGAATGTGTAATAATAATACACGTTATTTGGAGGCATCTTTCAAGACACCCAAGGACACCTTACAGTGCGGGAGATCAGAGTCATATTAATTAAAACAGCAAGTCATGGCAAGACATGACCAGCACAAACAAAACAAAACAAGACATAAAGTGGATAAACACGTGCAGGAGAAGGGAATAAAACAGTAAAACTGTGTTGTCGGCAGTATATTGAACAATTGAATTGATTTTTAAACGTCTGTTTTTATTTTCTGTAAGAAGTAGTCAGGGATTGGAACTTAAATTATTTTTAGTAGAGTAATAGGAAGCAACCTGAGGTCTGGTATTTTGGTTCTTAGTTCCTTTCATCTATCACCCAACATTGAATTATTGTCTCAAGTTTGCATTGTATAGGATCTAATGACTTAGATTGTACACAAGATTATGACGAGTTTGAACAGCTTTGTCTCTGTCATGATGGGGAGCTAAATAGTAGACAATTTTTGCCAGATCAGTTAAAACATTTAAGTTATAATAATAACTTTTCATTGTTGCACCATAACATTAGGAGTCTAACAAGCATCATGATGACCTTGTTTCCCTCTTAACCAGCATAGGACACCAGCATAGGACACCCTTAATCTTGATGGATATAAATTATACAACAAAAATAGACCTGGTAGATCAGGAGGAGGAGCCTGTTTGTATGCTGCCTCTGAACTATCAGTTAGCATTTGTGATGAATTTTGTATTGCCGATGGTCACTCTGACCCAATTCATAGAGATAGAGGTAAAAAGTAGAAAAACATTAAAGTTGGTGTTAGATGTTAGACGAGTAACGGCAAGCTTAACAACGTGTTCCTAAACGGCACTAACGATCACCATAAGATACTGGATACCTTGTGGTGCCACACACAACACCTGTGGAGAAATAGTGTGTTGAGTCTGGTTGGACTGATGAATTTTAGATTTTGAGTTTGAGTTGTTTGTTTACCCTGACATGTCCTTCTAGGAGAGATTGTAATGAAATTAAGATGCCAATAATAGCTTTCTATAGCAGCTCAATGCAAATGTACTGCTAACTTACAGCCAGACATGCTACATCTGGATTTATCCTCTCAAGAATGTTATTTTTACATAAACAAGTTAATCTAATTCAAATGAATCACCATCCGTCTGTCCATCCATTTCCTACACCTGCCTCTTCTAAACGTGGTTGTGGGTGGTTAGAGCCCATTGTCTATTGACTGCCAGTCAAACAGACACAGAAGCAGGCATAGCTCAACATATTCACACCTACATTCAGGAGAGTTTACAGTTTGCCTTAACAGACGTGTGTTTGGATTGTGGGAGGAAACCCACACAGGCAGAGGGACAACATGCATCTCTACACAGAAAATTCCCATTTTGAATCCAAACCAGAACAATCTTCAATGAGCTCAGAGTGTAAGCATTTGATAAACATGGCCAGTCTTAAATAAATAGTTTAATTTACCATGACATTCAGTATTCTTGGTGTTTTTTGGATTGAATGTGCTGCAATTTCAGTTTGAAAGAATGTGAATCATGCTTTTTTCTCTCCAGATACAGGCAAAATAGACACAAACTAAAAACTAAAAAAGTTGCTTAAAAGTGGCACTTTTGGTCAAGAACTCCACACTTATGACTGCTTTAAGAAGATGATTATGGCAACTGTAAAATGTTTCATGATCAGATGTTAATGTCTGAATTCTTAGAATTCTTAATTGTTGAATGTGAATAATTACAGTAACTGACTATGTACTGTATACATTTATAGTGACAACAACGCACTGTACAATATCACAGCAACTAACTATGTACTGTATATAATTATGATTGTATAATAAAGTGAATTTTTCTCCATATTATTTCATATATTTTATAACACATATGTCACATCATCATGGTTTCAATAATGTTATAATAATATTCATGAATACTGTATTACTGTTAGCATCAATGCATCCTGGGGGAACTTGGACCAGTACTGTAAATTAAAGGGAACCTTACCTGATGAGCAGCTATTTTAGATGTTCTTAAGTATTTTGACTCTCAAGCTTTGTAACAAAACAATCTTTTATGAACATTATTGTATAAAGCCACTGTCCCTCAGCTGGTTGCATTAAAAAGATTAGCTTTGTTGTGGCTAATGCTAACCTACCTAGCGTTGGCTTAGTTAACACCATCTGTGACATTAATCAGCTTTATGCACATTATATAATGTTAGAACATCAGAAAGACAATGCCAAAGTCTTTGGTATGAATAAGCACTATCAGTGTATCAGTGCACTATCCGTGCCATTTATGTGTGTACATTTCTACTGTGCATAACATGAACTTAAGAGTTAAAAAAATGAAGAAAAAGAAAAAAACAATTACCACACCACTGTCTCCTGCTTTTCAGCAATTCAGAAGTTAACTATGAGATAAATAGGACAGATTAAGGTAACGTTATAACGTCAGTAGGAGGCTGTCGACATCTGTGGCTCTTATTGCTGAAAGTGAGTATTTTTGTACTGGGTGCACAGTGTAATGATTTAAAGAATGAATCATAGTTATACGCAATGCTTTGTTGTTGTTCTCTTATTGTTAGTTCATTGGGCCTTTTGTCTAAAACTGTGCAACTGTCAGCTAAAAGACCAGAGGTTTGCATATGCTGAGCATTTGTCTTAAAAAGTAGATTAATGCATGTGCATTAAATTAATACAAATTTGACAAAGTGCAATATAAAAATTGCAACTGTTGCAATTATTAGTTTAATTATTTGATAAATGTAGGACAGGTCCACAAATCTTTAGATTTTTTAACCATATTCTGCATTCTTCATGAAAAGGCATAAGAAGAATTAATATTGTGCTGTTTTTTCTAAAGCCCCTAATGAAGAAATTAACAACCAGGAAGTGTACGTCGCCCGGATTGGCGTCACCGGGGCCCCACCCTGGAGCCAGGCCTGGGGTTGGGGCTCGCAGGCGAGCATCTGGAGGCCGGGTCTTTGCCCGGGTCTTTGGCAGTCGTGGGCGGGGGCCCCGGCGGCCCAATCCTCGGGCGGTGACTCTAGCCATGGGGACATGGACTGTCACCTCGCTGGGGGGAAAGAGCCTGAGCTAGTGCGGGAGGCTGAGCGGGTACCGGCTAGAGATAGTCGGGCTCACCTCCACACACAGTCTGGGCTCTGGAACCCAACTCCTTGAGAGAGGTTGGACTCTCTTTTATTCTGGAGTTGCCCACGGTAAAGGTGGCGAGCTGGTGTGGGCTTGTTTATAGCTCCCCAGCTCAGCTGCCATGTGTTGGAGTTTACCCCAGTGAACGAGAGGGTCGCTTCCCTGCGCCTTCGGGTTGGGGATAGGTCTCTCACTGTTGTCTCGGCTTATGGGCCAAACAGCAGTGCAGGGTACCCGGCCTTCTTGGAGACCCTGGGAGGGGTACTGGAGAGTGCTCCAACCGGGGACTCCATCGTTCTACTGGGGGACTTCAACGCCCACGTTGGCAGCGACAGTGTTACCTGGACGGGTGTGATTGGGAGGAACGGCCTCCCCGATCTGAACCCGAGCGGTGATTTGTTACTGGACTTCTGTGCTAGTCACGGTTTGTCCATAACAAACACCATGTTCAATCATAAGGGTGTCCATATGTGCACTTGGCACCAGGATGCCCTAGGCCGGAGGTCAATGATCGACTTTGTGGTCATATCATCTGACCCCTGGCCGTATGTCTTGGACACTCGGGTGAAGAGAGAGGCTGAGCTGTCAACTGATCACCACCTGGTGGTGAGTCGGATCCGCTGGCAGGGGATGAAGCTGGACAGACCTGGCAGACCCAAACGCATTGTGAGGGTCTGCTGGGAACGTCTGGCGGAACCCTCTGTCAGGGGGGTCTTCAACTCCCACCTCTGGGAGAGCTTTGTCCAGACTCAGAGGGAGGTTGGGGACATTGAGTCCGAATGGACCATGTTCTCCACTTCCATTGTTGACGCGGCTGTCCAGAGCTGTGGCTGTAAGGTCTCCGGTGCCTGTCGTGGCGGCAATCCCCGAACCCGGTGGTGGACTCCGGAAGTAAGGGATGCTGTCAAGTTGAAGAAGGATTCCTATCAAGCCTGGTTGGCTCGGGGGACTCCTGAGGCAGCTGACAGGTACCGGCAGGCCAAGCGTGCGGCAGCTAGGGCGGTCGCGGAAGCAAAAACTCGGGTCTGGGAAAAGTTCAGGGAGGCCATGGAGGAGGACTACCGGTCGGCCTCAAAGAAATTCTGGCAAACCATCCGGCGCCTCAGGAGGGGGAAGTAGTCCTCCGCCAACACCGTTTACAGTGGAGGTGGGGAGCTGTTGACCTCGACTGGGGATATTGTCGAGCGGTGGAAGGAATACTTTGAGGATCTCCTCAGTCCCACTGACACGCCCTCCATGGAGGAAGCAGAGGCTGGGGGCTCAGAGGTTGACTCATTCATCATTCAGGCCGAAGTCACAGAGGTAGTTCGGAAGCTCCTCTGTGCCAAGGCACCGGGGGTGGATGAGATCCGCCCTGAGTACCTCAAGTCTCTGGATGTTGTGGGGCTGTCATGGTTGTCTTGTTGTCTTGTCTTGGCATGAAAGTCGGGGACAGTGCCTCTGTACTGGCAGACCGGGGTGGTGGTCCCCCTATTCAAAAAGGGGGGACCGGGGGGTGTGTTCCAACTATCGGGGGATTACACTCCTCAGCCTCCCTGGGAAAGTCTATTCCAGGGTACTGGAGAGGAGAATTTGGCCGATAGTCGAACCTCGGATTCAGAGGAACAATGCGGTTTCGTCCGGGCCATTGAACACTGGACCAGCTCTATACCCTCCGCAGGATGCTCGAGGGTTCATGGGAGTTTGCCCAACCAGTCCACATGTGTTTTGTGGACTTGGAGAAAGCATTCGACCGTGTCCCTCGTGGGCATTCTGTGGGAGGTACTCCAGGAGTACGGGGTCGGAGGCTGTATGGTCTCTGTACGACCGGAGCAGGAGCCTGGTTCGCATTGCCGGCAGTAAGTCAGACCTGTTCCCAGTGCATGTTGGACTCCGGCAGGGCTGCCCTTTGTCACCAGTTCTGTTCATTATTTTTATGGACAGAATTTCTAGGCGCAGCCACGGGCCGGAGGGGATCTGGTTCGGGAGCCGCTGGATCTCATCTCTGCTTTTCGCAGATGATGTGGTCTTGTTGGCTCCTTCGAGTCAGGACCTCCAGCATGTCCTGGGGCGGTTTGCAGCCGAGTGTGAAGCGGCTGGGGATGAGAATCAGCACCTCCAAGTCCGAGGCATGGTACTCGACCGGAAAAAGGTGGCTTGCTCCCTCCGGGTTGGGGGAGAGCTCCTGCCTCAAGTGGAGGAGTTTAAGTATCTTGGGGTCTTGTTCACGAGTGAGGGAAGGATGGAGCTTGAGATTGATAGCGGATCAGTGCAGCGGCCGCAGTAATTCGGTCGTTGTATCTGTCTGTCATGGTGAAGAGAGAGCTGAGCCGAAAGGCGAAGCTCTCGATTACCGGTCAATCTATGTTCCTAACCTCACCTATGGTGATGAACTTTGGGTCATGACCGAAAGAATAAGATCCTGGATACAAGGGCCAAAATGAGTTTCCTCCGCAGGGTGGCAGGGCACACCCTTAGAATAGGATGAGGAGCTCTGTCATCCGGGTAGGAGCTCGGCGTAGAGCCGCTGCTCCTCCACATCAAGAGGAGCCAGCTGAGGTGGCTTGGGCATCTGTTTCGGATGCCCCGGGACGCCTTCCTCGGGGGTGTTCCGGGCAATGTCCAGTCGGGAGGAGACCCCGGGAAGACCCAGGACACGCTGGAGTGACTATGTCGCTCGGCTGGGATTGCCTTGGGATCCTCCCGAGGAGCTGGAGGGAAGTGTCCGGGGAGAGGGAAGTCTGGGTTCCCTGCTCAGGCAGCTGCCCCCGCGACCCCCCTGGATAACGCAGAAGAAGATGGATGGATGGATGGATGGATGTTTTTTTAATGCTGTTTTGTCATATTACTGAGTTTATATACTGACTTTGTTGTTATAAAACATTACTGCTGTTTATGTAGAAACAACACACATAACACTATTTAAAATGATTAATTAGAAAAAGAAAACAGTACTGATAAAGAACTGGGCTGATAAAATTATTGAGAACAAATAAAATCCTAACAATATCCCTTTCTACAGCCAGTTATAAAACAGGAAACCAAAAGTCCACCTTACCACCTGGTCAAATATGTCACACATGGTTTAAACTGAAAAGAGATAAAGCACTAGACAAGTCAACCTTCCAGTTATACTACAGTGAAAACAGAACACTAATTAAGGAACATATAGTTGATGTTATAACCCATGTTAGCATTTAATAGAGTACAGTGGTATTCAAACTGTATGTGTGGGTACATGCACCTGCAAGTGCAATTCTGTCTGTGTGTGTATCATGTGGGTGTGTGGTGTACATGTCTGCCTGTGACTGTGTGTGTGTGTGTGTTGGCGTTGGTCCACTGATGAACCCTGACAGTCACATTAAACATGACTGCTGTGCAGCCGATGTTCATTCGCCGTCGCAAGCTATTAGTCCACTGACGCTCGCAACTGAATACAGAGTCACGACGGAGTCGCACCGGGTACACAAGAAACACCATTAATTACTCTGTGTGTGTGTGTCTGTGTATGTGTGCCTCAAGTATCTGGGGTTCTTGTCAATGTACAGCATTGCAGTGAAAACAGTTTGGAGTACTTATTACCATTATTTTTGTAGCTCATTTATCTCCAACATTATATAAGGGTGAACACTGTTTATTTAGGTAAATATTGTCACATCAGTTATTTGTATTGTTTCATGTAAAATAATTGGCTGGTACAATTGGGAAGCTGTTAGGGCTGAAGGATTAATCAAATTTAAATCGAAATTGTGATTGAAACGTTTTATTTTGCTTAGTCACAAAAGGCTGCAATATGGACAATACATTATTCAGCGAGTCTGACCCAGAGCAAAAGCATGGCTGTCCTCCTTGTGTGACAGTCATACTAACTAATGGAGTGAGCGCTCCTCCGTGCTCCCCAATAAGAAGTGACAGGAGACCATGGTGTAGGATGATGGCGCCTGCTGAGCCTGAACTAGAAGAGGAAACCCCAACATTGCTTAAGTTAATAGGAAAGAAAAATAGCACTTTGGGGATATGGGACTATTTCAGATTTGA